>NC_092051.1:51148623-51445659 GCF_003086295.3 Arachis hypogaea
ATCCCTCCTAGTACTCTCCCAAGCAATACAGAAGAAAATCCAAAAGGAAAGTGCAAGGCCATTGAATTGATCACCATGGCCGAACCTGTAAGGGAAGGAGAGGACGTGAATCCCAAGGAGGAAGACCTCCTGGGACGTCCAGTGATCAATAAGGAGTTTCCCTCTGAGGAACCAAAGGAATTTGAGGCTCATTCAGAGACCATAGAGATTCCATTAAACCTTCTTATGCCATTCATGAGCTCTGATGAGTATTCCTCTTCTGAAGAGAATGAGGATGTTACTGAGGAGCAAGTCACCAAGTACCTTGGTGTAATCATGAAGCTGAATGCCAAATTATTTGGTATTGAGACTTGGGAAGATGAACCTCCCTTGTTCACCAATGAACTAAGTGATCTGGATCAACTGACATTACCTCAGAAGAAACAGGATCCTGGAAAGTTCGTAATACCTTGTACCGTAGGCAACATGATCTTTGAAAAGGCTCTGTGTGACCTTGGTTCAGGGATAAACCTTATGCCCCTCTCTGTAATAAAGAAACTGGGAATCTATGGGGTGCAAGCTGCTAAAATCTCATTAGAGATGGCAGACAATTCAAGAAAACAGGCTTATGGACAAGTAGAGGACGTGTTAGTAAAGGTTGAAGGCCTTTACATTCCTGCTGATTTCATAGTCCTAGATACTGGGAAGAATGAGGATGAATTCATCATCCTTGGAAGACCCTTCCTAGCCACAGCAAGAGCTGTGATTGATGTTGACAGAAGTGAATTACTCCTTCAATTGAATGGGGACTCCCTTGTGTTTACAACTCAAGGTTACCCTTCTGTAAACATGGAAAAGAGGCACAGTAAGCTTCTCTCAAAACAGAGTCAACCAGAGCCCCCACAGTCAAACTCTAAGTTTGGTGTTGGGAAGTCTCAACAATGCTCTGAACATCTGTGAAGCTCCATGAGAGCCCACTGTCAAGCTATTCACATTAAAGAAGCGCTTGTTGGAAGGCAACCCAATTTTTATCTAATTTTATTTTTCTTGTTCTTTCATGTTTTATTAGGTTCATGATCATGTGGAGTCACAAAATAAATAAAAAAAAATTGAAAACGGAATCAAAAGTAGCAGAAGAAAAATCACACCCTGGAGGAAGACCTTACTGGCGTTTAAACGCCAGTAAGAAGCATCTGGCTGGCGTTCAACGCCAGAACAGAGCATGGTTCTGGTGCTGAACGCCCAAAATGGGCAGCATCTGGGCATTTGAACGCCAGAATTGCACCCTGGAGAAGAGCTGGCGCTGAACGCCCAGAACAAGCATGGTTCTGGCGTTCAACGCCAGAAATAGGCAACAAATGGGTGTTCAACGCCCAGAACAAGCACCAATTTGGCGCTGAACGCCCAGAGTTGTGTGCAAGGGCATTTTGCATGCCTAATTTGGTGCAAGGGTGTAAATCCTTGATCACCTCAAGATCTGTGGACCCCACAGGATCCCCACCTACCTCCACTCACTTCTTCTCACCCCTCTTTCACACAATCCCATAAACACTCTTCCCCAAAACTCTTCACCAATCACCTCAATCTCTCTTCCCTATCACCACTCACATCCATCCACTCTTCCCCATAAACCTACCTTCAAAATTCAAAATCAATTTCCCACCCAAACCCACCCTATATGGCCGAAACCTTATCCCCCCTCTCTTCCCTATATAAAGCCCTCCATTCTTCCTCATTTTCACACAACACAACCCTCTCTTCTCTTCTTGGCCGAATACACCTCTCCCCCTCTTCTCCATATTTTCTTCTTCTTCTTCATCTTTTCTTTCTTCTCTTGCTCGAAGGCGAGCAATATTCTAAGTTTGGTGTGGTAAAAACATAAGCTTTTTGTTTTTCCATTACCATTGATGGCACCTAAGACTGGAGAATCCTCTAGAAAAGGGAAAGGGAAGACAAAAGCTTCCACCTCCGAGTCATGGGAGATGGAAAGATTCATCTCCAAAGCTCATCAAGACCACTTCTATGATGTTGTGGCCAAGAAGAAGGTGATCCCTGAGGTCCCTTTCAAGCTCAAGAAGAATGGGTATCCGGAGATTCGACATGAAATCCAAAGAAGAGGTTGGGAAGTTCTAACAAAACCCATCCAACAAGTCGGCATCCTAAAACAATATTCTAAAGTTATGGCATGATCAGTTGTTCTCTTAGCCTTAATATACTTCGTTGTAGTATAGTGGTGAGTATTCCCGCCTGTCAAAAACTTGGTGCACGAATTGTAAATTATACTTTTTACAACTCGTACCACTAACCAGCAAGTGCACTGGGTCGTCCAAGTAATACCTTACGTGAGTAAGGGTCGATCCCACGGAGATTGTTGGCTTGAAGCAAACTATGGTTATCTTGCAACTCTTAGTAAGGATATTAATTAGTGGTTATCAATTGACTTGCAAATGAACAAGAGAGCATGAATTAAGGGTTACTTGTTATGCAGTAAATGAGAATATGTTGGAGTTTTGGAGATGCTTTGCCTTTTGAATCTCTGCTTTCTCCCTATCTTCTTCTTCACGCACGCACATCCCTCATATGGCAAGCTGTGTGTTAGAGGATCACCGTTGTCAATGGCTACCATCCTTCCTTTCAGTGAAAATGGTCCAGGTGCGCTGTCACCGCACGGCTAATCATCTGTAGGTTCTCGATCATACCGGAATAGGATTCACTATCCTTTTGCGTCTGTCACTACGCCCAGCACTCGCGAGTTTGAAGCTCGTCACAGTCATCCAATCCCAAAATCCTACTAGGAATACCACAGACAAGGTTTAGACTTTCCGGATTGTCAAGGATGCTGCCAATGGATTCTAGCTTATACCACGGAGATTCCGATTAAGGAATCTAAGAGATACTCATTCGATCAAATGTAGAACGGAGGTGGTTGTCAGGCACATGTTCATAGGTTGAGAATGGTGATGAGTGTCACAGATCATCACATTCATCATAATGAGGCGCAAATGAACATCTTAGATAGGAACAAGCGTGATTGAATAGAAAACAGAAATACTGGCATTAATTCATCGAGGCACAACAGAGCTCCTCACCCCCAACAATGGAGTTTAGAGACTCATGCCATCAAAAGGTACAAAGTTCAGATCTAAAATGTCATGAGATCCGAAATAAATCTCTAAAATTTGTTTAAATACTCAACTAGTAACCTAGGTTTACAGAAAATGAGTAAACTATGATAGATGGTGCAGAAATCCACTTCTGGGGCCCACTTGGTGTGTGATGGGGCTGAAACTTAAGCTAATCACGTGCATAGGGCTGTTTTGGGCATTCAACGCCAGCTTTGGATCCTTTTCTGGCGTTGAACTTCAACTTGTAACTTGTTTCTGGCGCTGGACGCCAGACAGCAACATGGAACTGGCGTTGAACGCCAATTAAAGTCATTTATCCTTGAGCAAAGTATGGACTATTATATATTTCTAGAAAGCCCTAGATGTCGACTTTCCAACGCAATTGGAAGCGCGCCATTTGGAGGTCTGTAGCTCCAGAAAATCCACTTTGAGTGAAGGGAGGTCAGAATCCAACAGCATCAGCAGTCCTTTTTCAGCCTGAATCAGATTTTTGCTCAGCTCCCTCAATTTCAGCCAGAAAATAGCTGAAATCACAGAAAAACACACAAACCCATAGTAAAGTCCAGAAATATGAATTTTGCCTAGAAACTACTGAAAATAAACTAAAAACTAACTAAAACACACTAAAAACTATATGAAATTAACCCCAAAAAGCGTATAAAATATCCGCTCATCACAACACCAAACTTAAACTGTTGCTTGTCCTCAAGCAACTAGATAAACAAAATAGAATACAAATAATTTAAGAAGCAATAATATATCAGAGTTTTTGAGTGAAGCCCAGATTCTAATTAGATGAGCGGGACTAGTAGCTTTTTGCTTATGAACAGTTTTGGCATCTCACTTTATCCATTGAAGTTCAGAGTGATTGACATCTATAGGAACTCAGAATTCAGATAGTGATATTGATTCTCCTAGTTCAGTATGTTGATTCTTGAACACAGCTACTTTATGAGTCTTGGTCGTGGCCCTAAGCACTTTGTTTTCCAGTATTACCACTGGATACATAAATGCCACAGACACATAATTGGGTGAACCTTTTCAGATTGTGACTCAGCTTTGCTAGAGTCCCCAATTAGAGGTGTCCAGGGTTCTTAAGCACACTCTTCTTTTTTGCTTTGGACCTTGACTTTAACCGCTCAGTCTCAAGTTTTCACTTGACACCTTCACGCCACAAGTACATGGTTAGGGACAGCTTGGTTTAGCCGCTTAGACCAGGATTTTATTCCTTTAGGCCCTCCTATCCACTGATGCTCAAAGCCTTGGGGTCCTTTTTATTACCCTTGCCTTTTGGTTTTAAGGGATATTGGCTTTTTCTGCTTGCTTTTTTTTTTTTTTGCAAGCTTTTGTATTCACTGCTTTTTCTTGCTTCAAGAATCATTTTTATGATTTTTCAGATTATCAATAACATGTCTCATGTTCATCATTCTTTCAAGAGCCAACATATTTAACAGTCTTAAACATCAAATTCAAAATACATATGCACTGTTCAAGCATTCATTCAGAAGATAGAGAACATTGCCACCACACATAAATAATTAGAATTTATCTTATTAAAAACTCGAAAAAAAATATTGCCTCTTATTCTAAAGAAATTCTTCTATTTTATTCATGTTTAATGATGATGATAAAATTAAATTATAGCTTAATTGGGGATAAAATCAAAAATATAGATACTAATTACTACTATATGACTCCTAAGGTAAAACTAAAATAAAAACTGTTATCACAGAGTTAAGGCTAAGATTTGAATTTAACAACCTTTGTTCTGGGAAGTGGATGTTCCTCTAATCTGCGGGGTGCTTGGTCCTTCAAGAGATAATTTCTGGCGCTTCAATTCCCTTAAATCACGCCCTTGCTCCTCCTGTTCTTTAAGCAAATAGCAAAGAATGCTACTTTGTTCCTTCTGTTCTTTCTGTATTTGTTCCATAGCTTCTTGCATTTTGGTGATAGATGTTTCAAGATACTCCCAGTATTCAGATTGAGGGATTTCTGGGAGAATTTCCTGTGTTCTCTTCTTGATGGGGTCATCCTGTGCTTGTTGTTTTTCAATTAATGCTTTGGTGATTGGCCTCTCAACTGAGATATATTCAGTTATTCCCATCCTTACTCCAGCGTCCTTGCAGAGCATAGAAATCAAGCTTGGATAAGCCAACCTGGCATCTTTGGAATTTTTGTTTGCAATTTTGTAGAATTCAGTTGAAATCAGTTGCTGAACTTCCACTTCTTTTCCCATCATGATGCAATGGATCATCACTGCTCTTCTAATAGTGACTTCTGAACGGTTGCTAGTGGGCAGCAGAGAATGCCCAATGAAGTCCAGCCATCCTCTGGCGACTGGTTTGAGATCTTCTCTTTTGAGTTGAATTGGGACACCCTTCGTGCTGGTGGTCCACCTGGCTCCAGGGATGCATATATCCTCTAGAATCTTATCCAGGCCCTTGTCTGTTCTCATCATTCTCCTATTGAAGGAGTCTGGATCATCTTTTAGCTGAGGTAGCTTTAAGATCTCCCTGATCTTGTCAGGGTGGGTATGAACAATCTTTCCTCTGACCAAGGTCCGATAGTCATAGATAGCAGATCCAAATAGTCTTTGCCTGTCTGTATGCCACATATTAGCATAGAACTCCTGGACCATATTCCTTCCCACTTTTGTTTCAGGATTAGCTAGGATCTCCCAGTTCCTGATTCGAATTTGCTCCTGGATCTCCGGATATTCGTCTTCTTTCAGATCGAATCTAACTTCCGGGATCATTGATCTTAGACCTATTATTTTGTAATAATGGTCTGAATGTTCTTTAGTTAAGAACTTCCCTTGATTCCAAAGTGGTTTTGGAATGCTTTCTTTCTTGCCTCTTGGAGTTGGTTGTTTTCCTTTAGGAGCCATGATCTTACTGATCACGGATAAGCACACCAAACTTAGAGGTTTGCTTGTCCTCAAGCAAAAAGAAAAGAAAGGAGAGGGAGAGAAGGAGAGCTAGGTGCAATGGTGGATGGGAGGGGAGGGAGGCCGAACCCATATTTAAAGGGAGAGGGGTGGGTTTTCGAAAATAGGGAGGAAGATAAGATAGAAGATATGATTTTTAAGAAAAATTTAAGTATGATAAGAAAAGATATAATTTAAAATTGAAAAGATATGAGAGATATTTGAAAAAGATAAAATTGGATTTTTGAAAAAGATATTGATTAGTTGAAAAGATTTTTGAATGAAAAGAGATAAATTTGTTTTGAAAATTTTGAAAAAGAGTTGAATTGAATTGAAAAAAGATTTGTGCTTATGGATTAAGATACATTTGATATTTTTAAAATAGGATTTTTAGAAATTAGGGATTTTAGAAATCAGGGTTCTTAACATGTTTATGCAAGAAATCATGAATTGAAACATGAAAATCAAATTTAGATGAAAAATGTGAAGTAAAAAACGAATTCACCTCCTCCCCACCATCCTGGCGTTTGAACGCCCAAACGCTGCATGTTTTGGGCGTTCAACGCCCAAATGCTGCCTCTCCTGGGCGTTCAACGCCCAGCTGCTGCTTATTTCTGGCGTTGAACGCCAGGAACTCCTTTGTCACTGGGCATTTTTCTGAACGCCCAGGACGCTGTAAATCTGGCGTTAAACGCCCAGAAGGAGCTTCTTTCGGGCGTTCAACGCCCAGAAGATGCATCTTTCTGGCGTTTAACGCCTAGATGGCTATTCTTACTGGCGTTTTCTTGCCAGTGAGCCTTTTTTCTCTGTTTTGTGTGCAGAATCCTTCTGTAACCCTGTGAACTTATACAATTGACTCTTTACCTTAGTATCAGTGAACTTTATATAAACAAATAAAATCAAGAATAGGGCAAAATGCTTAGAGGAAGTGATGTCCCATGGCTGGGTTGCCTCCCAGCAAGTGCTTCTTTATTGTCTTTAGCTGGACCTTGCTGAGCTTTTAATCTAGCTTCAGCTTTGAGCACTCTTGCTCAACATTGCCTTCAAGATAGTGCTTGATTCTCTGTCCCTTAACAATGAACTTCTTATCAGAATCACTATCTTGAAGCTCCACATAATCATATGGTGATACACTTGTAATCACATATGGTCCCCTCCACCGGGACTTCAGTTTCCCGGGGAATAGCCTGAGCCTAGAGTTAAACAACAGAACCTTTTGTCCTGGTTCAAAGATTCTAGATGACAGCTTTCTGTCATGCCACTTTTTTTATTTTTCTTTGTAAAGCTTGGCATTTTCGAAAGCAATGAATCTGAAGTCCTCTAGCTCATTTAACTGGAGCAATCTTTTTTCTCCAGCTAATTTGGCATCAAAGTTTAGGAATCTGGTGGCCCAATAGGCTTTATGTTCCAGTTCCACGGGCAGGTGGCATGCCTTACCATACACAAGTTGGTATGGAGAGGTCCCTATAGGAGTCTTGAATGCTGTTCTGTAAGCCCACAGAGCATCATCCAAGCTTCGTGCCCAATCCTTTCTACAGGTACTTACAGTCCGTTCCATGATTCTTTTTAGTTCTCTGTTAGAGACTTCAGCTTGCCCATTTGTCTGTGGATGATATGGAGTCGCCACCTTGTGGCGAATCCCATACCGTACCATGGCAGAGTAAAGCTGTTTGTTGCAGAAGTGAGTGCCCCATCACTGATCAGTACCCTGGGGATACCAAACCTACTGAATATATGTTTCTGGAGGAATTTCAGCACTGTTTTAGTATCATTGGTGGGTGTGGCAATGGCCTCAACCCATTTTGATACATAGTCAACTGCCACCAGAATATAAGTGTTGGAGTATGATGGAGGGAAAGGCCCCATGAAATCAATACCCCATACATCAAACAACTCAATCTCTAAGATTCCTTGTTGAGGCATGGCGTAACTGTGAGGCAAATTACCAGCTCTCTGGCAACTGTCACAGTTACGTACAAACTCTCAGGAATCTCTGTAGAGTGTAGGCCAGTAGAAGCCACATTGGAGGACCTTGGTGGCTGTTCGCTCACCTCCGAAATGACCTCCATATTGTGACCCGTGGCAATGCCATAAGATCCTTTGTGCTTCTTCTTTAGGCACACACCTACGGATTATGCCATCTGCACATCTCTTAAAGAGATAGGGTTCATCCCACAAGTAGTACTTTGCATCAATAATTAATTTTTTCTTTTGTTGTCTGCTGTACTCCTTGGGAATGAACCTTGCAGCTTTGTAGTTTGCAATGTCTGCAAACCATGGTGTTTCTTGAATGGCAAACAAATGCTCATCCGGAAAGGTCTCAGAGATTTCAAGAGAGGGGAATGACGTCCCTTCTATTGGCTCTATCCGGGACAGATGATCAGCCACTTGGTTCTCTGTCCCTTTTCTGTCTCTTATTTCTATATCAAACTCTTGCAGAAGCAACACCCATCTTATGAGTCTGGGTTTTGAATTCTGCTTTGTGAGTAGATATTTAAGAGCAGCATGATCTGTGCACACAATCACTTTTGATCCTACTAAGTATGATCTAAACTTGTCAATGGCATAAACCACTGCAACCAATTCTTTTTCTGTGGTTGTGTAATTTTTCTGGGCATCATTCAAAACACGGCTAGCATAATAGATGACATGCAGAAGCTTGTCATGCCGCTGCCCCAGTATTGCACCAATGGCGTGATTTTTTTTTTTTAGCTTCTCTTAGTTTCCTCTTCAGAGTCCTTTCAGGTTTTGGATCTGCTTCAACAAGAATGTTCTTGTCTTTGCTCCTGCTCATATGAAAAAGAGGGGCAGAAAAATAATACTTGGTGCACGAATTGTAAATTACACTTTTTACAACTCGTACCACTAACCAGCAAGTGCACTGGGTCGTCCAAGTAATACCTTACGTGAGTAAAAAAAACTCAAAAATCTTTTTCTTATCTTTACCTCCTAATTTTCGAAAATAACATCATCAATTAATGTTTTGATTCAAAAATTTCAAGTTTGTTACTTGAGCGGATATTTTATACGCTTTTTGGGGTTAATTTCATATAGTTTTTAGTGTGTTTTAGTTAGTTTTTAGTTTATTTTTAGTAGTTTCTAGGCAAAATTCATATTTCTGGACTTTGCTATGGGTTTGTGTATTTTTCTGTGATTTCAGGTATTTTCTGGATGAAATTGAGGGAGCTGAGCAAAAATCTGATTCAGGCTGAAAAAAGACTGCTGATGTTGTTGGATTCTGACCTCCCTGCACTCAAAGTGGATTTTCTGGAGCTACAGAACTTCAAATGGGGCGCTTCTAATTGCGTTGGAAGGTAGACATCCAGGGCTTTCCAGAAATATATAATAGTCTATACTTTGCTCAAGGATAGACGACGTAAACTGGCGTTCAACGCCAGTTTCATGTTGCTGTCTGGCGTCCAGCGCCAGAAACAAGTTACAAGTTGGAGTTCAACGCCAGAAAAGGATCCAAAGCTGGCGTTGAACGGCCAAAACAGCCTTATGCACGTGATTAGCTTAAGTTTCAGCCCCAACACATACCAAGTGGGCCCCAGAAGTGAATTTCTGCACCATCTATCATAGTTTACTCATTTTCTGTAAACCTAGGTTACTAGTTGAGTATTTAAATAACTTTTAGAGATTTATTTCGGATCTCATGACATTTTAGATCTGAACTTTGTACCTTTTGATGGCATGAGTCTCTAAACTCCATTGTTGGGGGTGAGGAGCTCTGTTGTGCCTCGATGAATTAATGCCAGTATTTCTATTTTCTATTCAATCACGTTTGTTCCTATCTAAGATGTTCATTTGCGCCTCATTATGATGAATGTGATGATCCGTGACACTAATCACCATTCTCAACCTATGAACATGTGCCTGACAACCACCTCCGTTCTACATTAGATCGAATGAGTATCTCTTAGATTCCTTAATCGGAATCTCCGTGGTATAAGCTAGAATCCATTGGCAGCATCCTTGACAATCCGGAAAGTCGAAACCTTATCTGTGGTATTCCTAGTAGGATTCTGGGATTGGATGACTGTGACGAGCTTCAAACTCGCGAGTGCTGGGCGTAGTGACAGACGCAAAAGGATAGTGAATCCTATTCTGGTATGATCGAGAACCTACAGATGATTAGCCGTGCGGTGACAGCGCACCTGGACCATTTTCACTGAAAGGAAGGATGGTAGCCATTGACAACGGTGATCCTCCAACACACAGCTTGCCATAGGAGGGATGTGCGTGCGTGAAGAAGAAGATAGGGAGAAAGCAGAGATTCAAAAGGCAAATCATCTCCAAAACTCCAACATATTCTCATTTACTGCATAACAAGTAACCCTTAATTCATGCTCTCTTGTTCATTTGCAAGTCAATTTATAACCACTAATTAATATCCTGACTAAGAGTTGCAAGATAACCATAGTTTGCTTCAAGCCAACAATCTCTGTGGGATCGACCCTTACTCACGTAAGGTATTACTTGGACGACCCAGTGCACTTGCTGGTTAGTGGTACGAGTTGTAAAAAGTGTAATTTACAATTCGTGCACCAAGTTTTTGGCGCCGTTGCTGGGGATTGTTTGAGTTTGAACAACTGACGGTGAATCTTGTTGCTTAGATTAGGAAATTTTTGTCTTTTGGGTCAGAGTCTTTTATTTTCTTTTCAAAAATTTTTCTAAAAAAAATAAATAATTTTTCTATTAAATCTCGTGCCAAACTTTAAGTTTGGTGTTTTCTTGTTGATTTTCCTTTGTTTTTCGAAAATTTTATTTTGGTTTTCTAAAAATTTTAAGTTTGGTGTTCTTTCTTCATGTTCTTGTGTTCTTGTGAGTCTTCAAAGTGTTCTTGAGTTTTCCTTGTGTCTTGATCTTAAAATTTTTAAGTTTGGTGTCCTTTGGTGTTTTTCCTCCAAAATTTTCGAAAACAAGGAGCATTAGATCTAAAAATTTTAAATCTTGTGCTATCTTATTGTTTCTCTCTTTCCTCTTTAAATTCAAAAATATCTTTTCTCTCTATTTTTAAAACAAATTTTTGAAATTTATTTTTAAAATTCAGAGTTTTCAAAAATTTAAAATCTTTTTCAAATCATATCTTTTTCAAAACTTCCTGACCACTTTCTCTCTCCTCATTTTTTTTCGAAAATCTTCACCTATTTTTATTTATTTTATTTTAATTTACTCTATTTTCGAAATAATTAAATAAATAAATAAATAAATAAAAATAAATTTTTCATTTTACATCATCTCCCTTTCTCCATCATGGATCTAAGTGGAAATGAACGATCTAGGAGGACTCATGCTAACCCCTCTACTGCTTCATATAGGAGTAGTATCTGCATACCCTCCATTGGAGTCAGTAGCTTTGAGTTGAATCCTCAGCTCATTATCATGGTGCAGCAAAGTTTCCAGTATTCCGGTCTTCCACAGGAAGAATCTACAGAGTTTTTGGCACAGTTTTTACAAATTGCTGACACAGTACATGATAAGGAAGTAGATCAGGATGTCTACAGATTATTACTGTTTCCATTTGCTGTAAAAGACCAAGCTAAAAGGTGGTTAAACAACCAACCTAAGGCTAGCATAAGAACATGGAAACAGCTGACAGAAAAATTCCTGAATCAATATTTTCCTCTAAAACGGATGACACAGCTAAGGCTGGACATCCAAGGCTTTAAACAAGGAGATAATGAATCTCTTTATGATGCTTGGGAGAGATACAGAGAGATGCTACAAAAATGTCCCTCTGAAATGTTTTCAGAGTGGGTTCAGTTAGACATCTTCTATTATGGGCTTACAGAAAGAGCTCAGATCTCTCTAGATTGCTCAGCTGGTGGATCTATCCACATGAGAAAGACAATTGAAGAAGCTCAAGAGCTCATTGATACAGTTGCTAGAAATCAGCATCTGTACCTAAGCAGTGACTCTTCCATGAAAGAAGAGGCTAAAACAGTAACTGTTGAACTCAGTCCTGCAGAGCAAGCTACTGAATTCAATCAGCAATTGGATCTTCTAACAAAACAGTTAGCTGAATTCAAGGATAAACTACAAGAGACAAGGATGGCTAATATAAACATGGAAGTACAATTAAAGTAAACAAAGCAGCAGCTGTCAAAACAAATAACAGAAGAATGCCAAGCAGTTCAGTTAAGAAGTGGGAAAGCACTAAATACCCCACTTCAAGGCAGCAGGAAACCAAGAAATGAGCAAACCACCCAAAATTCATCTGAGGACAGTAAGAGCCCTGGGAAAATAATTCTGGCACTAAAACGCCAGAAGTTGGGTGGAAGGCTGGCGCTGAACGCCCAGACCATGCTCAGGACTGGTGTTCAACGCCAGAAACAAGTAAGGATCTGGCGTTGAACGCCCAAAAGAAGCTCAGTTCTGGCGTTCAAACGCCAGGAACAGATGAGGAGCTGGCGTCTAACGTCACTCCAGCTTCTAACTCTGGCACTCAATTGCCAGTGAGGGATCAGACACACACAAGTACTGATAACAACCCATCTAAAAAGGCTTCTTCAACCACTTTTGTAGGAAATAAACTTACAGCAACTAAGGTTGAGGAGTATAAAGCCAAGATACCTTTTCCTCAAAAACTCCGCCAAGAGGAGCAGGATAAGCAATTTGCTTGCTTTGCAGATTATCTCAGGACTCTTGAAATAAAGATTCCATTTGCAGAGGCACTTGAGCAAATACCTTCTTATGCCAAGTTCATGAAGGAGATCTTGAGCCATAAAAAGGATTGGAGAGAAACTGAAAGAGTTCTCCTCACTGAAGAATGCAGTGCAGTCATTCTGAAAAGCTTTCCTGAAAAGCTTAAAGACCCTGGGAGTTTTCTGATACCATGCACATTAGACGGTAATTGCACCAAGACAGCTTTATGTGATCTTGGGGCAAGCATCAACCTAATACATGCATCCACTATCAGAAAGCTTGGTTTAACTGAAGAAGTTAAACCAACCCGGATATGTCTCCAACTTGCTGATGGCTCCATTAAATACCCATCAGGCGTGATTGAAGACATGATTGTCAGAGTTGGGCCATTCGCCTTTCCCACTGACTTTGTAGTGCTGGAAATGGAAGAGCACAAGAGTGCCACTCTCATTTTAGGAAGACCCTTCCTAGCAACTGGACGAACTCTCATTGATGTCCAACAAGGGGAAATAACCCTGAGAGTCAATGATGATGAGTTTAAGTTGAATGCTGTCAAAGCCATGCAGCATCCAGACACATCAAAAGACTGCATGAAAGTTGATCTTATTGACTCTTTGGTAGAGGAGATCAACATGGCTGTGAGTCTCGAATCAGAGTTGGAAGACATCTTCAAAGATGTTCAGCCTGATTTGGAGGATTCAGAGGAAATGAAAGAGCCTCTGAAATTTCCTCTGGAAGAGGAAAAACCTCCTAAACTCGAGCTCAAACCATTACCACCATCCCTGAAATATGCATTTCTGGGAGAAGGTGACACTTTTCCAGTGATCATAAGCTCTGCTTTAAATCCACAGGAAGAGGAAGCATTTATTCAAGTGCTAAGGACACACAAGACAGCTCTTGGGTGGTCCATAGGTGACCTTAAGGGCATAAGCCTAGCTAGATGCATGCACAAAATCTTATTGGAGGATAATGCTAAACCAGTGGTTCAACCACAGAGGCGGCTAAATCCAGCCATGAAGGAAGTGGTGCAGAAAGAGGTCACTAAATTACTGGAGGCTGAGATTATTTATCCTATTTCTAACAGCCCCTGGGTGAGCCCTGTCCAAGTTATCCCCAAAAAGGGAGGCATGATAGTGGTTCATAATGAAAAGAATGAACTGGTTCCTACAAGAACAGTTACAGGGTGGCGCATGTGTATTGACTATAGAAGGCTCAATACAGCCACCAGAAAGGATCATTTTCCTTTACCATTCATAGACCAGATGCTAGAAAGATTGGCAGGTCATGATTATTACTGCTTTTTGGATGGCTACTCAGGCTATAACCAGATTGCAGTAGATCCCCAGGATCAGGAGAAAACAGCATTCACATGTCCATCTGGAGTGTTTGCTTATAGAAGGATGCCATTTGGGCTGTGTAATGCGCCTGCAACCTTCCAGAGATGCATGCTCTCTATTTTCTCTGATATGGTGGAAAAATTTCTGGAAGTCTTCAGGGATGACTTCTCAGTATATGGAGACTCATTCAGCTCCTGTCTTGATCACCTGAAACTAGTTCTGAAAAGATGCCAAGAGACCAACCTGGTTTTAAACTGGGAAAAATGTCACTTTATGGTGACAGAAGGGATTGTCCTTGGGCATAAAATTTCAAACAAGGGAATAGAGGTGGATCAAGAAAAAATAGAGGTAATTGAAAAATTACCACCACCTGCCAATGTTAAGGCAATCAGAAGCTTTCTGGGGCATGCAGGATTCTATAGGAGGTTTGTAAAGGATTTTTCAAAAATCGCAAAACCTCTGAGCAATCTGCTAGCTGCTGACACGCTATTTGTGTTTGACACAGAGTGTCTGCAGGCGTTTGAAATGCTGAAAGCCAAGCTGGTCACAGCACCAGTTATTTTTGCACCAGACTGGACATTACCATTTGAGCTAATGTGTGATGCCAGTGATCAGGCCATTGGTGCAGTACTGGAGCAGAGGCATGACAAGCTTCTGCATGTCATCTATTATGCTAGCCGTGTTTTGAATGATGCCCAGAAAAATTACACAACCACAGAAAAAGAATTGCTTGCAGTGGTTTATGCCATTGACAAGTTTAGATCATACTTAGTAGGATCAAAAGTGATTGTGTACACAGATCATGTTGCTCTTAAATATCTACTCACAAAGCAGGATTCAAAACCCAGACTCATAAGATGGGTGATGCTTCTGTAAGAGTTTGATATAGAAATAAGAGACAGAAAAGGGACAGAAAACCAAGTGGCTGATCATCTGTCCCGGATAGAGCCAATAGAAGGGACGTCATTCCCCTCTCTTGAAATCTCTGAGACCTTTCCGGATGAGCATTTGTTTGCCATTCAGGAAACACCATGGTTTGCAGACATTGCAAACTACAAAGCTGCAAGGTTCATTCCCAAGGAGTACAGCAGACAACAAAAGAAAAAATTAATTACTAATGCAAAGTACTACTTGTGGGATGAACCCTATCTCTTTAAGAGATGTGCAGATGGCATAATCCATAGGTGTGGGCCTAAAGAAGAAGCACAAAGGATCTTATGGCATTGCCACGGGTCACAATATGGAGGTCATTTCGGAGGTGAGCGAACAGCCACCAAGGTCCTCCAATGTGGCTTCTACTGGCCTACACTCTACAGAGATTCCCGAGAATTTGTACGTAACTGTGACAGTTGCCAGAGAGCTGGTAATTTGCCTCACAGTTACGCCATGCCTCAACAAGGAATCTTGGAGATTGAGTTGTTTGATGTATGGGGTATTGATTTCATGGGGCCTTTCTCTCCATCATACTCCAACACTTATATTCTGGTGGCAGTTGACTATGTATCAAAATGGGTTGAGGCCATTGCCACACCCACTAATGATACTAAAACAGTGCTGAAATTCCTCCAGAAACATATATTCAGCAGGTTTGGTGTCCCCAGGGTACTGATCAGTGATGGGGGCACTCACTTCTGCAACAAACAGCTTTACTCTGCCATGGTCCGGTATGGGATTCGCCACAAGGTGGCGACTCCATATCATCCACAGACAAATGGGCAAGCTGAAGTCTCTAACAGAGAACTAAAAAGAATCCTGGAATGGACTGTAAGTACCCGTAGAAAGGATTGGGCACGAAGCTTGGATGATGCTCTGTGGGCTTACAGAACAGCATTCAAGACTCCTATAGGGACCTCTCCATACCAACTTGTGTATGGTAAGGCATGCCACCTGCCCGTGGAACTGGAACATAAAGCCTACTGGGCAACCAGATTCCTAAACTTTGATGCCAAATTAGCTGGAGAAAAAAGATTGCTCCAGCTAAATGTGCTAGAGGAATTCAGATTCACTGCTTTCGAAAATGCCAAGCTTTACAAAGAAAAATAAAAAAAGTGGCATGACAGAAAGCTGTCATCTAGAATCTTTGAACCAGGACAAAAGGTTCTGTTGTTTAACTCTAGGCTCAGGCTATTCCCCGGGAAACTGAAGTCCCGGTGGAGGGGACTATATGTGATTACAAGTGTATCACCAAATGGTTATGTGGAGTTTCAAGATAGTGATTCTGATAAGAAGTTCATTGTTAAGGGACAGAGAATCAAGCACTATCTTGAAGGCAATGTTGAGCAAGAGTGCTCAAGGCTGAAGCTAGATTAAAAGCTCAGCAAGGTCCAGCTAAAGACAATAAAGAAGCGCTTGCTGGGAGGCAACCCAGCCATGGGGCATCACTTCCTCTAAGCATTTTGCCCTATTCTTGATTTTATTTGTTTATATAAAGTTCACTGATACTAAGGTAAAGAGTCAATTGTATAAGTTCACAGGGTTACAGAAGGATTCTACACACAAAACAGAGAAAAAAAGGCTCACTGGCAAGAAAACGACAGTAAGAGTCTGTTTTGGGCATTCAACGCCCAAAAGAAGCATCCACTGGGCGTTGAACGCCAGTAAGGATAGCCATCTGGGCGTTGAACGCCAGAAAGAAGCTCCTTCTGGGCGTTTAACGCCAGATTTACAGCGTCCTGGGCGTTCAGAAAAATGCCCAGTGACAAAGGAGTTCCTGGCATTCAACGCCAGAAATAAGCAGCAGCTGGGCGTTGAACGCCCAGGAGAGGCAGCATTTGGGCGTTGAACGCCCAAAACATGCAGCGTTTGGGCATTCAAACGCCAGGATGGTGGGGAGGAGGTGAATTCATTTTTTACTTCACATTTTTCATTCTAAATTTGATTTTCATGTTTCAATTCATGATTTCTTGCATAAACATGTTAAGATCCCTGATTTCTAAAATCCCTAATTTTTAAAAACCCTATTTTAAAAATATCAAATGTATCTTAATCCATAAGCACAAATCTTTTTTCAATCCAATTCAACTCTTTTTCAAAATTTTCAAAACAAATCTATCTCTTTTCATTCAAAAATCTTTTCAACTAATCAATATCTTTTTCAAAAATCCAATTTTATCTTTTTCAAATATCTCTCATATCTTTTCAATTTTAAATTATATCTTTTCTTATCATACTTAAATTTTTCTTAAAAATCATATCTTCTATCTTATCTTCCTCCCTATTTTCGAAAACCCACCCCCCTCTCCCTTTAAATATGGGTTCAGCCTCCCTCCCCTCCCATCCACCATTGCACCTAGCTCTCCTTCTCTCCCTCTCCTTTCTTTTCTTTTTGCTTGAGGACAAGCAAACCTCTAAGTTTGGTGTGCTTATCCGTGATCACTAAGATCATGGCTCCTAAAGGAAAACAACCCACTCCAAGAGGCAAGAAAGAAAGCGTTCCAAAACCACTTTGGAATCAAGGGAAGTTCTTAACTAAAGAACATTCAGACCATTATTACAAAATAATGGGTCTAAGATCAGTGATCCCGGAAGTTAGATTCGATCTGAAAGAAGTCAAATATCCAGAGATCCAGGAGCAAATTCAAATCAGGAACTGGGAGATCCTAGCTAATCCTGAAACGAAAGTGGGAAGGAATATGGTCCAGGAGTTCTATGCTAATATGTGGCATACAGACAGGCAAAGACTATCTGGATCTGCTATCTATGACTATCGGACCTTGGTCAGAGGAAAGATTGTTCATACCCACCCTGACAAGATCAGGGAGATCTTAAAACTACCTCAGCTGAAAGATGATCCAGACTCCTTCAATAGGAGAATGATGAGAACAGACAAGGGCCTGGATAAGATTCTAGAGGATATATGCATCCCTGGAGCCAGGTGCACCACCAGCACGAAGGGTGTCCCAAATCAACTCAAAAGAGAAGATCTCAAACCAGTCGCCAGAGGATGGCTGGATTTCATTGGGCATTCTCTGCTGCCCACTAGCAACCGTTCGGAAGTCACTATTAGAAGAGCAGTGATGATCCATTGCATCATGATGGGAAAAGAAGTGGAAGTTCATCAACTGATTTCAACTGAATTCTACAAAATTGCAAACAAAAATTCCAAAGATGCCAGGTTGGCTTATCCAAGCTTGATTTCTTTGCTATTTGCTTAAAGAACAGGAGGAGCAAGGGCGTGATTTAAGGGAATTGAAGCGCCAGAAATTATCTCTTGAAGGACCAAGCACCCCGCAGATTAGAGGAACATCCACTTCCCAAAACAAAGGTTGTTAAATTCCAATCTTAGCCTTAACTCTGTGATAACTGTTTTTATTTTAGTTTTACCTTAGGAGTCATATAGTAGTAATTAGTATCTATATTTTTTATTTTATCCCCAATTGAGCTATAATTTAATTTTATCATCATCATTAAACATGAATAAAATAGAAGAATTTCTTTAGAATAAGAGGCAATATTTTTTCGAGTTTTTAATAAGATAAATTCTAATTATTTATATGTGGTGGCAATGCTCTCTGTCTTCTGAATGAATGCTTGAACAGTGCATATGTCTTTTGAATTTGATGTTTAAGACAGTTAAATATGTTGGCTCTTGAAAGAATGATGAACATGAGACATGTTATTGATAATCTGAAAAAATCATAAAAATGATTCTTGAAGCAAGAAAAAGCAGTGAATACAAAAGCTTGCAGAAAAAAATAGAGAAAGAAAAAGAAAAAGCAAGCAGAAAAAGCCAAAGCTCTTAAAACCAAAAGACAAGAGCAAAAAGCCAATAGCCCTTAAAACCAAAAGGCAAGGGTAATAAAAAGGACCCCAAGGCTTTGAGCATCAGTGGATAGGAGGGCCTAAAGGAATAAAATCCCGGCCTAAGCGGCTAAATCAAGCTGTCCCTTGTAACGACCCAACTTCCAATACGTCATGATCGTACCAAAAGTAAGGCGTTACTGACCTGTTTTCCTTATTAACTATTTACTATTAAGCCTTTAGTTCGATATCGCGATTCAATTTTAGTAAAAATACCAGAAATTTTTATTTTTATTAATTAAAATCATATAGCAAACATCACCAAGTAATAATAATCACATAATTATTAATAATAGTAATATTATACAAAAGAATTTAAATAAAATTCAGGTACAACTCCTATCCCTCTGCATAAAATAAAACCTTAAGCAGTAAGGGCGAGAGAATTCTATGAAAGAAACTCAAGTCATAAACTTAACTCGTAAGTAAATTCTAGAATCGCCCGCAGCTTCAAACTGAATCTTCAAACCTGTATCACTGAAAGGGTGGAAGATTTTGGGGTGAGAACAAACCACACGTTCTCAGTAGGGAATGGGAATGCCGTAAAAGTAATGATTAACATGCAAATAATTAACTTTGCTTAATAAACATTCTTTGCCAACCCTTTGAAATACTTTTTAATCTTACTTCAGATAAATAGTTACTTTCTTTAGATTTCTAAACCCAAAACAAATCTCAATCACAAAATTTGACATATTAAATATCTTTCAGCCACATAATTGATTCTCAGTCACAACAAACAGTTATCAATCATCTCTATACATTCACAAACTACTAGCACAAGTAAAAAAACTCAATTAAACACAAACAAATCACAATAAAACAAACAACACAATCACAGAGAAGTAGTATAAGCAAACACAACCAAATGCAAATGCACAATCAATATGATGCATGTCTGTCCTAAGCAGGCCATGAGCTCACGTGTCGGTTTACACCCTGCAGCCCGACATTACCTAGGAACGAGTCCCAGATATGGCTTCCCTTTGTGTCCTTAGTGCATATGTGTCGGTGGTAAGAATACCACTCCTTCGTGACTATCGGCAGTCGGCGCGAAGCCCGACCCCATAATATACGCACAAGGGGAAACAGTGATCCTCAGTTCGTGGGCGTCCCCGAGATCATTTCACAAACAAAACAGAGATCTTCAGTTCGTGGGTTATACCCGAGATCAATACACAATAACATAGCGATCTTCAGTTCGTGGGTTATACTCGAGATCAATACACAGCAAACAATGATCTTCAGTTCATGGGCTATACCCGAGATCAACATACAACAATTCATGGGTTATTCCCGTAATCAATGATTATCAGTCCGTGGGTTTTTCCCGCATATAAAACAAATAACAATCTATAGGTTTCCCCGAGATCAATGATCATTCAGTTCGTGGGTACTTCCCGATTTTAACCAATTATCAATTCGTGGGCTTTTCCCCGTAGTTAAACAACTAACAGTTCGTGGGGTTTTTCCGCCTTTTATCACTTTTCATTATCCTTTCTAAAACGCAACAATTCACATATCAATTCGTCATTCTCTTTTTCCCTTTGAGTTCTTAATATTTTTCTTTAAACCTTTCTTAACTTTCTCAGGCATTTATCCATAAAAATCTTAACCATCAAGCCAGTCATAATCTCTACTTTAGCAATCTTGACTCAAGCCAACTTTAAAGCTATTTTTCAATTTGGTTCTCTATCGAAAGACTCAAGAAAAATCATTTATTTTAAATTCATTAAACACTTTTCAAAACATAACCTCTCTTTGAAAATAATCGAATAGAACTCTTTCTCAAGTTCACTAACTTCACAAAGATTCAAAAATCATCTCTCTTACTATTCAAATTCAAATATTATTATTTCACCAAATTTCTAAAAAGGTAATCCTTTATTTCAAGTCCAAAACATAACTCTTTCTATATTGAATCAAATTCAAAACATAATTTCTTTCTTAAATAATTCAAGTTCGAAACATAATTCCTTTCCTTGGTAAATTGAACTCAAAATATTTTAATTCTTTTCTAAACTAAATAAAGCTCAAGTAATATAATTTTCCACATTCAAAGCTTCTAAAATAACTTTTCAAATGAAACCTCAGGTTTTTATAAAATTTTGGCAGCACCTCCCCTAAAACTCGGACTTAACCACCCTTACGGGTTCCCTCTTTCTCAACAAGTCTCCCCCTTTCCTCAACAACTACCAAATAAGAGGTTCTCAAATCAGTCAGAAAATTCACAATTTATAATAGCCAACAGTTCGGTCATAACCCACAATTCCCACATAACCCCTCAATTCAACTTTCACCTCATCAATTCGTAACTAACTTTCACTTATCATAGGATTCTTTCAAAATTAAACTCAATAAACTAGTATTCCAAGAAACTTGGTGTTGAGGTAATTTGGTCACAATAAAAACTTGTACCATCTCTCTTAAAATTCTGTTATTGTTTCCTAAGAAAATGCAGAAAAATAGCAGCAAGTAGTAAGTTTGATAAATTCCTTAAAAATCCAGTTTTCACCCAATGCCTTTCAAAACTCACGACCTCAAACAAGACTCTTTTAGCTTTTTATTGAATCAAATTCCAGATTAATACCATGTCATATGAAAAAGTTATAAAGTGAGAAACACAGCCAGGCCTTTTAGAATTCGGTTTCCAAAATCCAGTGAGTTATCCATACTCTTTTCAACATATCTACTTGGTTAAATAGGATATTGACATGAAATTTAAAATAAAGATTGTGGACACAGGAAGCTTGAAAATGCCGTTGGTTTCAGCTCAAATACTTACCAGAATTGAAAGTTAAGTGAGTTGGAAGTTGGTGCTTCTGCAGTAAAGAAACAGAATTTTCTGCAGAAACCATCAATCTTCAAAAATTCATTTCTCTCAAAATACTCATCAATAAATACTGAATTTTTCATGAGATGCTCAAAACACAGTAAAGTTTCATGCAAAAATAGTTTCATTCAAGTACATGACCTGGGATGCTCCCAGAAATTGATTCTTTCTACTGTCATGTATGCAGAAATTCTGCCTTAAGCATTTTCAACAACCTTACTTATCAAAAACCACATTTGAACTTATAACCCTTCCAAAATCACACGTTTAACCTCTTTCCAGTTATTCAAAATTGTCTTCATTGTCAACACAGTCCAAGAATCCAGAATCAATAATTCACACGATGTCAAGTACTTAAGCATCATCAAACCTTTTTCTTTTCTACACTATGCCAAGCATAATTTTTCATGTACACTCATCATCATTCAAACACACAATAACTCATCAATTCACACCAGCAAGCTCAGCAACAAAAGTAACACCATTTATTCTATCCCTTACACATTCAGTACGCACAATCATCAAATCAATCACCAACTACAGTTATAATTCAACTCAATTCCATCCATATCAGAGAAAACAATATCAATTACAACTTCAAACACTCACAACAAAGCCCAAAGACATTCGCAGCCTTAACCTGAATTCAATAATCCAATTGAAGCACTAATAAAACATCATCAAACTTACTACAAATTTCACAACCTCAAACCAAACTTATTTCTATCAATTAGTCTCTCATAACAACAAAACTAATTACATTCACAGCAATAATCAAAACTCAATTCATCAGTTATCCATACCACAGCTTTTCAATAATTAACTCGGCATATTTCAATTTAATAAATTATACTAAATTAATCATTAAACACAGCAGCATCTAAATTCAATCACAGCTCAAAATCATCACAACAATTAACTAACTTCAAACCCATTTCAAGCCATTCATGTCAACTAAGATATTATTAACCATTGTTAACTTTGTATAACTATGCTTCATTGCATACTCTGAGTATCTGTCATGCTTTGTGACTTGTTCTGGTAACAAGAGTTTGTGTTTTATATGCATGATTGTTTGATGATTAACGCTGTTAGTTTACCATTTCATACTTCATGGTATTAGGTCTGGCCAACTTAATACTAATGATTTATGTATATGGGAACACTAATAGTTTATCATAGACGAAATAGAAGTTATAAGTGATGCGATTAACGGGGTTTGGGTGCGATAGAATTTATGAAGTTAGTTTCGATTCAACGTATAATCTTTATTCGTGCCACATGAACTCGTGCCATCTTTTTCTTAGTTGCTTTCATTAGAATTCTCTAGTTTGAATTTCCTCCTTAGAATGTGGTTTGATTCTTTCCCAACCATACCTTGTCATTCTTGTATACCTTTGCTTGCTTATAATCTACTTGTTTACCTGATTCTTCTTGAATCTTCATTTTTGCTCATGCCTATACTTTGTCCATATATTCTGCTTTCTTTGATTTCAGTTTGAACTTATTTTATTTTAGCAATTTTCGAGGGCGAAAATTTTTCGAAGGTGGGTAGAATGTAACAACCCTAGTTTTTGAAAATCAAATAAATAGTTATTTGTGATTTATTTTATTTGTTGATAATTTTATTTTAAGAAAATTATTTTACTAAAGGTAATTAAATGGAGTTTCATGATAATTGGAGTTTAAATTAATTAGAATTTTTATATAATCTTTATTAGATATTTGGTATAATTGAAATTATAATTTTGATAATTGAAAAATAAGAAGATTTGTATAATTTAATTTAAATAAATTCTATTTTGAATGAATTATGTTATTAATTTGAACTCCTAGAAAATGATTATATTGATATTTATAAATACTTTAAGTTTAAGTCAATTAATGTTTGTGTACAATTTTTATTATAATTCATTATTTTATAAATTGAAATTAAAGTTTCAGAGATAGAAAAATAATAGAGATTTGTATGATTTAATCTAGAAAATTGATATTTGAATTTAAATTGTACTTTACAAAATATAATTAACTTGTTCATTTTATAATGTAAATTAGAAATAATTGATTAAACTTAGCCATATGTTGATAAATAATGTTTCTAAATATTTTTGATAAAGTATATTTGATTTTAAAATTACTCTACCTTTAATTTTATCAAAATATCTATTCATACTTATCTTTATTATTTTATAAAATCCTAATTTCTAACCCTAATTCCCAAATTGAATCAGAAACCTAATTTTCCAAATTGGAAATCCTAACCCTAGAGACCCCATCCCTCACCCACGGAAACCTCACAGCAAGAAAAAGGGGGAAAATGGAAATAGGGGAAGATGGGAATCAGAGAGGAAGGGACGGCGCTGGCTGGGGGGCCTCGCCGCCGTCGCCGTCGAGCTGAGGGAAAGAGAGGGAGCTTCACCACACCGTCATCCAACCGGTCGAGTCTGCTGCCTCACCGCCGCCTCCTCCATCGCGCGCTACTGCCGGCCTGGAACCGCTACCACCGCGCCTTGCTGTCACGATCTAACCACGTCGCCGCCGACCCGTGATGCTGCCTCCAGAACCACGCGGACAGAGGGAGGAGAGAGAGAGAGTTCGCGTCGGAGGAGAGAAGGAGCTCGTGCCTCACCGCGGTCACCCATGGAGCCACGAGCTGCGCCGATCGCCGCCGCGTCGCGTCGGAGAGGAAGCCCGAGACTGAGCGCCGCTGGGAGAGAGGAAGACGCGGGCTGGAGGAGCTGCATCCAGTCGCCGCTGACGCGCCACTGACCACCGCCGTTTCGCCGTCGCCGATGTCGCCGCTACATCGCCGGACATCATCGCTGGAGGACCGAATGGAGAAGCTCACCAGTTCTGCTTCTGCTTCTAGTTTCTGGAATCTGAGAAGAAGCCACTGCCACCGCTGGAACTGTTGGTTTTGTTGCTCTGCCCTTGCTCTAGATCCATTCTGATCCGTTACCATCGCCGTTTGGCTGACACTGAAGCTTCCCACTGCCAATGGAGCTGCCCGGAAACCCTGCTGTTGCTGCTCCGATAATTTATTGTAAGCTATCTGTAGTTTCAATTTTATTGAACTCATTTCCATTTCTGACTCCATTGAATTTGAACTCTATTTTGTTGCCACCGTGGTTACTACTGCGAGAGTGAAGAATGAATCGGAAATAATGCTGCTGCCGTTGATCGGAGATGCCAAACTGTTGCTGCTACTACTTTGAGATGATATGGCTGCTATTAAGGTTGTTGTTCATGAGTGCAGCATTCCCAATTTCTATGGATTTCGACACTTTGAGGTAGGGGATTTAACGTTTTTAATTTAGAATGCTTACAAAGTTATTTGGATAAGTGCAAATGGTTAACAATGGTTAAGAATCTCTTAGTTGACATGAATGACTTGAAATAGGTTTGAAGTTAGTTAATTGTTGTGATGATTTTGAGCTGTGATTGAATTTAGATGCTGCTGTGTTTAATGATTAATTTAGTATAATTTATTAAATTGAAATATGCCAAGTTAATTATTGAAAAGCTGTGGTATGGATAACTGATGAATTGAGTTTTGATTATTGCTGTGAATGTAATTAGTTTTGTTGTTATGAGAGACTAATTGATAGAAATAAGCTTGGTTTGAGGTTGTGAAATTTGTAGTAAGTTTGATGATGTTTTATTAGTGCTTCAATTGGATTATTGAATTCAGGTTAAGGCTGCGAATGTCTTTGGGCTTTGTTGTGAGTGTTTGAAGTTGTAATTGATATTGTTTTCTCTGATATGGATGGAATTGAGTTGAATTATAACTGTAGTTGGTGATTGATTTGATGATTGTGCTTACTGAATGTGTAAGGAATAGAATAAATGGTGTTACTTTTGTTGCTGAGCTTGCTGGTGTGAATTGATGAGTTATTGTGTGTTTGAATGATGATGAGTGTACATGGAAAATTATGCTTGGCATAGTGTAGAAAAGAAAAGGTTTGATGATGCTTAAGTACTTGACATCGTGTGAATTATTGATTCTGGGTTCTTGGGCTGTGTTGGCAATGAAGACAATTTTGAATAACTGGAAAGAGGTTAAACGTGTGATTTTGGAAGGGTTATAAGTTCAAATGTGGTTTTTGATAAGTAAGGTTGTTGAAAATGCTTAAGGCAGAATTTCTGCATACATGACAGTAGAAAGAATCAATTTCTGGGAGCATCCCAGGTCATATACTTGAATGAAACTATTTTTGCATGAAACTTTACTGTGTTTTGAGCATCTCATAAAAAATTCAGAATTTATTGATGAGTATTTTGAGAGAAATGAACTTTTTGAAGATTGATGGTTTCTGCAGAAAATTCTGTTTCTTTACTGCAGAAGCACCAACTTCCAACTCACTTAACTTTCAATTCTGGTAAGTATTTGAGCTGAAACTAACGGCATTTTCAAGCTTCCTGTGTCCACAATCTTCATTTTAAATTTCATGTCAATATCCTATTTAACCAAGTAGATATGTTGAAAAGAGTATGGATAACTCACTGGATTTTGGAAACCGAATTCTAAAAGGCCTGGCTGTGTTTCTCACTTTATAACTTTTTCATATCACATGGTATTAATCTGGAATTTGATTCAATAAAAAGCTAAAAGAGTCTTGTTTGAGGTCGTGAATTTTGAAAGGCATTGGGTGAAAACTGGATTTTTAAGGAATTTATCAAACTTACTACTTGCTGCTGTTTTTCTGCATTTTCTTAGGAAACAATAACAGAATTTTAAGAGAGATGGTACAAGTTTTTATTGTGACCAAATTACCTCAACACCAAGTTTCTTGGAATACTAGTTTATTGAGTTTAATTTTGAAAGAATCCTATGATAAGTGAAAGTTAGTTACGAATTGATGAGGTGAAAGTTGAATTGAGGGGTTATGTGGGAATTGTGGGTTATGACCGAACTGTTGGCTATTGTAAATTGTGAATTTTCTGACTGATTTGAGAACCTCTTATTTGGTAGTTGTTGAGGAAAGGGGGAGACTTGTTGAGAAAGAGGGAACCCGTAAGGGTGGTTAAGTCCGAGTTTTAGGGGAGGTGCTGTCGAAATTTTATAAAAACCTGAGGTTTCATTTGAAAAGTTATTTTAGATGCTTTGAATGTTGAAAATTATATTACTTGAGCTTTATTTAGTTTAGAAAAGAATTAAAATATTTTGAGTTCAATTTACCAAGGAAAGGAATTATGTTTCGAACTTGAATTATTTAAGAAAGAAATTATGTTTTGAATTTGATTCAATATAGAAAGAGTTATGTTTTGGGCTTGAAATAAAGGATTACCTTTTTAGAAATTTGGTGAAATAATAATATTTGAATTTGAATAGTAAGAGAGATGATTTTTGAATCTTTGTGAAGTTAGTGAACTTGAGAAAGAGTTCTATTCGATTATTTTCAAAGAGAGGTTATGTTTTGAAAAGTGTTTAATGAATTTAAAATAAATGATTTTTCTTGAGTCTTTCGATAGAGAACCAAATTGAAAAATAGTTTTAAAGTTGGCTTGAGTCAAGATTGCTAAAGTAGAGATTATGACTGGCTTGATGGTTAAGATTTTTATGGATAAATGCCTGAGAAAGTTAAGAAAGGTTTAAAGAAAAATGTTAAGAACTCAAAGGGAAAAAGAGAATGACGAATTGATATGTGAATTGTTGCGTTTTAGAAAGGATAATGAAAAGTGATAAAAGGCGAAAAAACCCCACGAACTGTTAGTTGTTTAACTACGGGGAAAAGCCCACGAATTGATAATTGGTTAAAATCGGGAAGTACCCACGAACTGAATGATCATTGATCTCGGGGAAACCTATAGATTGTTATTTGTTTTATATGCGGGAAAAACCCACGGACTGAGGGAAGGACAGAGGGAGGAGAGAGAGAGAGTTTGCGTCGGAGGAGAGAAGGAGCTCGTGCCTCACCGCGGTCACCCATGGAGCCACGAGCTGCGCCGATCGCCGCCGCGTCGCGTCGGAGAGGAAGCCCGAGACTGAGCGCCGCTGGGAGAGTGGAAGACGCGGGCTGGAGGAGCTGCATCCAGTAGCCGCTGACGCGCCACTGACCACCGCCGTTTCGCCGTCGCCGATGTCGCCGCTACATCGCCGGACATCATCGCTGGAGGACCGAATGGAGAAGCTCGCCAGTTCTACTTCTGCATCTAGTTTCTGGAATCTGAGAAGAAGCCACTGCCACTGCTGGAACTGTTGGTTTTGTTGCTCTGCCCTTGCTCTAGATCCATTCTGATCCGTTACCATCGCCGTTTGGCTGACACTGAAGCTTCCCACTGCCACTGGAGCTGCCTGGAAACCTTGTTGTTGCTGCTCCGATAATTTATTGTAAGCTATCTGTAGTTTTAATTTTATTGAACTCATTTCCATTTCCGACTCCATTGAATTTGAACTCTATTTTGTTGCCACCGTGGTTACTACTGCGAGAGTGAAGAATGAATCGGAAATAATGCTGCTGCCGTTGATCGGAGATGCCAAACTGTTGCTGCTACTACTTTGAGATGATATGGCTGCTATTAAGGTTGTTGTTCATGAGTGCAGCATTCCCAATTTCTATGGATTTCGACACTTTGAGGTAGGGGATTTAACGTTTTTAATTTAGAATGCTTACAAAGTTATTTGGATAAGTGCAAATGGTTAACAATGGTTAAGAATCTCTTAGTTGACATGAATGGCTTGAAATGGGTTTGAAGTTAGTTAATTGTTGTGATGATTTTGAGTTGTGATTGAATTTAGATGCTGCTGTGTTTAATGATTAATTTAGTATAATTTATTAAATTGAAATATGCCGAGTTAATTATTGAAAAGCTGTGGTATGGATAACTGATGAATTGAGTTTTGATTATTGCTGTGAATGTAATTAGTTTCGTTGTTATGAGAGACTAATTGATAGAAATAAGCTTGGTTTGAGGTTGTGAAATTTGGAGTAAGTTTGATGATGTTTTATTAGTGCTTCAATTGGATTATTGAATTCAGGTTTGGGCTTTGTTGTGAGTGTTTGAAGTTGTAATTGATATTGTTTTCTCTGATATGGATGGAATTGAGTTGAATTATAACTGTAGTTGGTGATTGATTTGATGATTGTGCGTACTGAATGTGTAAGGGATAGAATAAATGGTGTTACTTTTGTTGCTGAGCTTGCTGGTGTGAATTGATGAGTTATTGTGTGTTTGAATGATGATGAGTGTACATGAAAAATTATGCTTGGCATAGTGTAGAAAAGAAAAAGGTTTGATGATGCTTAAGTACTTGACATCGTGTGAATTATTGATTCTGGATTCTTGGACTGTGTTGACAATGAAGACAATTTTGAATAACTGGAAAGAGGTTAAACGTGTGATTTTGGAAGGGTTATAAGTTCAAATGTGGTTTTTGATAAGTAAGGTTGTTGAAAATGCTTAAGGCAGAATTTCTGCATACATGACAGTAGAAAGAATCAATTTCTGGGAGCATCCCAGGTCATGTACTTGAATGAAACTATTTTTGCATGAAACTTTACTGTGTTTTGAGCATCTCATGAAAAATTCAGTATTTATTGATGAGTATTTTGAGAGAAATGAATTTTTGAAGATTGATGGTTTCTGCAGAAAATTCTGTTTCTTTACTGCAGAAGCACCAACTTCCAACTCACTTAACTTTCAATTCTGGTAAGTATTTGAGCTGAAACCAACGGCATTTTCAAGCTTCCTGTGTCCACAATCTTTATTTTAAATTTCATGTCAATATCCTATTTAACCAAGTAGATATGTTGAAAAGAGTATGGATAACTCACTGGATTTTGGAAACCGAATTCTAAAAGGCCTGGCTGTGTTTCTCACTTTATAACTTTTTCATATGACATTGTATTAATCTGGAATTTGATTCAATAAAAAGCTAAAAGAGTCTTGTTTGAGGTCGTGAATTTTGAAAGGCATTGGGTGAAAACTTGATGCAGCTCCTCCAGCCCGTGTCTTCCTCTCTCCCAGCGGCGCTCAGTCTTGGGCTTCCTCTCCGACGCGACGCGGCGGCGATCGGCGCAGCTCGTGGCTCCATGGGTGACCGCAGTGAGGCACGAGCTCCTTCTCTCCTCCGACGAGAACTCTCTCTCTCTCTCCTCCCTCTGTCCTTCGCGCGGTTCTGGAGGCAGCGTCACGGGTCGGCGGCGACGTGGTTAGATCGTGACAGCAAGGCGCGGTGGTAGCGGTTCCAGGCCGGCAGTAGCGCGCGATGGAGGAGGCGGCGGTGAGGCAGCAGACTCGACCGGTTGGATGACGGCGCGGTGAAGCTCCCTCTCTTTCCCTCAGCTCGACGGCGACTGCGGCGAGGCCCCCCAGCCAGCGCCGTCCCTTCCTCTCTGATTCCCATCTTCCCCTATTTCCATTTTCCCCCTTTTTCTTGCTGAGGTTTCCGTGGGTGAGGGATGGGGTCTCTAGGGTTAGGATTTCCAATTTGGGAAATTAGGGTTTCTGATTCAATTTGGGAATTAGGGTTAGAAATTAGGATTTTATAAAATAATAAAGATAGGTATGAATAGATATTTTGATAAAATTGAAGGGTAGAGTAATTTTAAAATCAAATATACTCTATCAAAAATATTTAGGAACATTATTTATCAACATATGGCTAGGTTCAATCAATTATTTCTAATTTACATTATAAAATGAACAAGTTAATTATATTTTGTAAAGTACAATTTAAATTCAAATATCAATTTTTTAGATTAAATCATACAAATCTCTATTATTTTTCTATCTCTGAAACTTTAATTTCAATTTATAAAGTAATGAATTATAATAAAAATTGTACACAAACATTAATTGACTTAAACTTAAAGTATTTATAAATATCAATCTAATCATTTTTAATAAAATCATTTTCTAGGAGTTCAAATTAATAACATAATTCATTCAAAATAGAATTTATTTAAATTAAATTATACAAATCTTCTTATTTTTCAATTATCAAAATTATAATTTCAATTATACCAAATATCTAATAAAGATTATATAAAAATTCTAATTAATTTAAACTCCAATTATCATGAAACTCCATTTAATTACCTTTAGTAAAATAATTTTCTTAAAATAAAATTATCAACAAATAAAATAAATCACAAATAACTATTTATTTGATTTTCAAAAACTAGGGTTGTTACATCCCTAACCATGTGCTTGTGGCGTGAAGGTGTCAAGTGAAAACTTGAGACTGAGCGGTTAAAGTCAAGGTCCAAAGAAAAAAGAAGAGTGTGCTTAAGAACCCTGGACACCTCTAATTGGGGGCTCTAGCAAAGTTGAGTCACAATCTGAAAAGATTCATCCAATTATGTGTCTGTGGCATTTATGTATCCGGTGGTAATACTGAAAAACAAAGTGCTTAGGGCCACGGCCAAGACTCATAAAGTAGCTGTGTTCAAGAATCAATATACTGAACTAGGAGAATCAATATCACTATCTGAATTCTGAGTTCCTATAGATGCCAATCACTCTGAACTTCAATGGATAAAGTGAGATGCCAAAACTGTTCATAAGCAAAAAGCTACTAGTCCCGCTCATCTAATTAGAATCTGAGCTTCACTCAAAAACTCTGAGATATTATTGCTTCTTAAATTATTTTTATTCTATTTTATTTATCTAGTTGCTTGAGAACAAGCAACAGTTTAAGTTTGGTGTTGTGATGAGCGGATATTTTATACGCTTTTGGGGTTAATTTCATATAGTTTTTAGTGTGTTTTAGTTAGTTTTTAGTTTATTTTCAGTAGTTTCTAGGCAAAATTCATATTTCTAGACTTTACTATGGGTTTGTGTGTTTTTTTATGATTTCAGGTATTTTCTGGCTGAAATTGAGGGAGCTGAGCAAAAATCTGATTCAGGCTGAAAAAGGACTGCTGATGCTGTTGGATTCTGACCTCCCTGCACTCAAAGTGGATTTTCTGGAGCTACAGAACTTCAAATGGCGCGCTTCCAATTGCGTTAGAAAGTAGACATCCAGGGCTTTCCAGCAATATATAATAGTTCATACTTTGCTTAAGGATAGATGACGTAAACTGGCGTTCAACGCCAGTTTCATGTTGCTGTCTGGCGTCCAGCGCCAGAAACAAGTTACAAGTTGGAGTTCAACGCCAAAAAAGGATCCAAAGCTGGCGTTGAACGCCCAAAACAGCCCTATGCACGTGATTAGCTTAAGTCTCAGCCCCAGCACACACCAAGTGGGCCCAGAAGTGGATTTCTCCACTATCTATCATAGTTTACTCATTTTCTGTAAACCTAGGTTACTAGTTGAGTATTTAAACAACTTTTAGATCTTTATTTCGGATCTCATGACATTTTAGATCTGAACTTTGTACCTTTTGACGGCATGAGTCTCTAAACTCCATTGTTGGGGGTGAGGAGCTCTGCTGTGCCTCGATGAATTAATGCCAGTATTTCTGTTTTCTATTCAATCACGCTTGTTCCTATCTAAGATGTTCATTTGCGCCTTATTATGATGAATGTGATGATCCGTGACACTCATCACCATTCTCAACCTATGAACATGTGCCTGACAACCACCTCCGTTCTACATTAGATCGAATGAGTATCTCTTAGATTCCTTAATCGGAATCTCCGTGGTATAAGTTAGAATCCATTGGCAGCATTCTTGAGAATCCGGAAAGTCTAAACCTTGTCTATGGTATTCCTAGTAGGATTTTGGGATTGGATGACTATGACGAGCTTCAAACTCGCGAGTGTTGGGCGTAGTGACAGACGCAAAAGGATAGTGAATCCTATTCTGGTATGATCGAGAACCTACAGATGATTAACCGTGCGGTGACAGCGCACCTGGACCATTTTCACTGAAAGGAAGGATGGTAGCCATTGACAACGGTGATCCTCCAACACACAGCTTGCCATAGGAGGGATGTGCGTGCGTGAAGAAGATAGGGAGAAAACAGAGATTTAAAAGGCAAAGCATCTCCAAAACTGCAACATATTCTCTTTTACTGCATAACAAGTAACCCTTAATTCATGCTCTCTTGTTCATTTGCAAGTCAATTGATAACCACTAATTAATATCCTGACTAAGAGTTGCAAGATAACCATAGTTTGCTTCAAGCCAACAATCTCCGTGGGATCGACCCTTACTCACGTAAGGTATTACTTGGACGACCCAGTGCACTTGCTGGTTAGTGGTACGAGTTGTAAAAAGTGTAATTTACAATTCGTGCACCACATGCTTTCTTCCTTTTTTGCTCCAAACTCTGCCAAATTGCTCCGAATCTCACCTAAAATCATAAAAATACTAAAACAACTCAAAGTAGCATCGAAAGAGAATTTTTGCACTAAAATCAAGTAAAACTAAATAAAATCTAACTAAAAACAACTAGAAAATGATAGGAAAAAAGGTATCAGATGCTCACGCATCATCCACCGGAGGCTTCTCGGGCGGGGCGTCAACGGAGGGCTGTGACTCCCCCTGGTCCTCGACAACGACCTAGCCATATCTCTCTCCGACGATAGCACTAGGACCCCCCAAGTGGGTCGCTGAGGAGTCCTCTTCACTGTCATCAGTAGAAAGGAAGTGGGACATCAAGTCCGTCATGGTAGTCTTTCCATCAGCCATGGAAACTATAGGGAATAAACACAAGTAAATATATCAGGAAACCAGGAATTCGAAACGAAGGCAAGATTAACCAAGGAAGTGGAAGAAAAACAGCTTATCTACATGGGCTTGACCAATATCCCGATCCCCCATCACCATATGAAGGTTAAAATTTCTAGTGCCAAAGATAGCCAACAAAATGTCGGATATTCGGCAGTCTTCTTCAGTCAACCCCTCATAAGTCACATTTATCATATAAGCAGAGCTAGCCCCAAAGCTCCAATAGGTCAGGATTCGTCGTTCCCCTTCCAGGGTTAGCCAGAAGGGATGATGGCCCTGAATTAGCCTAACTTTAAAGAAAGTGATTTTAAAGCCGTGAAAGGAGTCCTCGCAAAGTCCAAAGATCCTGCAGCCCTGAACGGCTCGAAAAGACATGTATCCCTTCTTTGTCTTACCCTCCCGAGAGGGGTTCGTTAGCAAGAAGAGATAGAGGAACACGTTGACGGAGGCCGGGAGCTCCAAATATTCGCAGACCAGCTCGAAACAGCGGATGGCGGTCCAGCTATTGAGATGAAGCTATGAAGGGGCGACATCGCAACGATTTAACAATGACATGACGAAGGGAGAGATGGAAGTCGGATACTAGCGTGGTGAACATCGGTTATACATCCACAACCAGTCGACTACTCGAGGTGTTGCCATATTTTTGTGGCAGACATGCTCCCTCTCGCCTGGGACAAAGACCTGGTAATTGGCTTCCTCTGGAACCCCCTCTGCACAGGGAACCAAAATCCCGAAGTGCCTATAGATCTTCTCGAGTAATCCGGGATGCCGTATCTTTTACATCTGTAGTGACCCAAATGTAGCGATCGACAACATTTGGAGCTGTCGGGCACTGAGCCATACCTACAGTAGGGGCAGCACTAAAGTCAACCCGGGAGGTCGAAAACTCAGTAAGAATGAAAGAAGAAAATGGAACTACATTTTACGCATTACTCCCTAATATTCGCACCAGTTTAAAGCCTAAATCCAAAAAGCAAATGCCTAATGGTATCCCTTAAAGACTATCTAATAGAAGCTATGCTAATCCAGGCAAAAATGCAAGCTACGTTAATCCAAGCAAACATGCAACGATTCACAAAGAAAGCGAGAGTGGCAGATATGAAAGCCAATGAAAAATGCTTACTAGAAGATGCAGGAAGTGTAGCAGGGAAGAGACAAATAGAAGACGCGCACACCTAATCTCACAGAAAAACCAAGAATGTAAAGGAAGAGGAGGGTTCTGACAAAAGTGTAGGGAAGAGAATACTGAAGGAAGAAAAGAAATGAGAAAGAGGGAGTTCTGGAAATAAAAAGAAGAAAGAAACGTAGAATAGTAACCGTCAGGGAGAGTGCGAAAAGGCAGGGGCATAGTGGTCTTCCCTGACTTTCAAATCAATCATAATGAGTATTAAATGTTCGACGCGAAAACCAAGGCAATGTTCCCAATAACGGACGGGGGAAACTTGCGCGTTAGGGGCACGGACTCCATCAATGGAGTCCCGAACCCAAGAGGATTCAATCGAGGAGAAAGGCGAGTAAATCAAAGGCGTCAACCACGAGTTTCTATTCTCACAGTTGATACGCTGGAGCACTGTTCCGAGCCAGCTCGCTAAAAATCCGGGTTCGGTTGCGAGCCACCGACCAGACGATTCCGTCGACCCAAACCAAGAGGAGACCTGCGCGGCACCTTCTTTTCCCTAGGAACCTGGACCGTGGATGGAAGCTTCTAGACGAGTGAGCCTGCTCACTAGAGATCTACTCAAATGAAGAGTATAAAAGGGAGGAACCTACTCCTCCCAAGAGTATGTCACCTTTTCTAACCCTAATTAACCGCCTCCTAGTACGGGCAATGACTTTGACATTGAAGTGTCCGGCCCACCCACCGCCCAATCAACTTTGCAGCCAGGCTCCGTCCTCCAGCTCGTGCTCAGGTCCCACTCCCCTTCGCACCTGCTCGGACACCACTTCAACACGACCGGTGAAGAACCCTAGCAGACGAACAATATTCATCCTCCACTTTGACGACCTGAAACTCAAGCGCTAGGATTTTTTATCCCGGCATCTAATCCAACCCGCCGATTTTCCACTCTAGCACCGTAATGGCTATTCCTTCTCCATTTTTTTTGGCTATCTGAGTTAATTGTAGTTTTGTAATATGATTCAGGTTTGCTTGTTGCCCCTCTTCCTTCTTCCCATCATCGACATACTCTTCTATTATGTCATGGTAAGTTCTTATTATCTCCCTCCTTGGCTTTTCCGAATTCCCAATTTGATTTAGCATTACAATATAGGAAATCTTTGTTCAGAAAGAAGGGTATGCCATGGCCCATGGAGCACACAGACATGATTCCGCGGTAATAATAAAATCAATTTTTCATTTACTGTTGAAAACTTCATGATTATCACTATTAGTGTATAAGCCATTCTACTGTTATGTGTAGAACCATGCTGGTTTATAGTTAACTGAATTCAGACATTAACAAGGTTGGAACTCCCCAGGATTTCAAATTTCCATAAATGAGATCATTTGTGCAAATCTGTGAGAGGGAAAACCTAGCTGAATTTGTTGCCATTGCAAACTCTTTCTCTTGGTTTCTGAAATGTAAACTTGATAAAATTTTCAGGGTAAAGTCTATTAGCTTTTCGGTTGGGAGTACAGGAAACCAGACAGGGCTTCACTGGCTTGTCCATATAACCCTATAGCCAAAACGGATGGTAAGGAAAAGTAATTGAATGTCTAATATTGTTTTCACAATTAATGAATATTAAGCATATTATGTTCATTTCAATAAAGTTTTTCTTTTTCAAATAAATCTTCCATTCTCAAGCTCTAAATTTATAAAAACCTCCAGGAAATGTAAGGTGTAGAATAGTATGTAACTTTACAAAACAAAGGGAGTCAGAATAGTACATGGGAGTGCTAGGCAAACAAATATCGTGAACCACAATATTCGTCGAAAGAGGGGGAAAAAATAAGAAAAGGAATAAAGAAAGAAATCAACTCAATGTTTTTAACTGTGAAAAGGAACTCTCACATTTGGAAAGATATGAACAGGAAGTGGTGGTAACAGGGGTATCACTAAACTCATCTAGAAGCAAAGTTGTATCAGCAGCAAACTATGATCTCCTCACTCCTGAGGACCTACTTTGATATCCTTTAATAATGTGAATAAGAATGGGCATGAATGGTTCCCATGCTTAACACCTTATTGTCTTATAAACCAAGTATTAGCCTCATCATTTACAACCACAGGAATATGGCACTTCAAACTTGAGAGGCATTATATCCTATCAATCGAGCACTTTCTTTGAGAAACCATGCCTTACATGCGCGCCTTTGCTCTATTTTATTGAATAGGCTTTGTACAATATCTTTGCAGGGTGGTTGTGTATTAAGAGATTACCAAAAAAATTTGCCAAGGGGAAACTTGTCCCATGCCATAATTGTTAATCACATATATCTGGTTTAACTAATCACAGCTCGTACCCGCTGCCGATCATCCTAAATCCTAAATTCTATACTCTAAATTGGTTTTACTTTGTTTCACTTTCAAAAATATTTTTTAGTTGAGTTTTGGATGCTTTTATTGTTTTTAGTTTTGAATGTTTCTTTTTAATAATCAATTGTTGGCTCCCCATACTTTCTCTACTATCACCCTTTAGACCCTAGATACAAGAGAATTTTGCCAGTTAATCTGCCTTTTGTTGTTTCACTTGTTTGTCCGAATAATGTATAGCTTAGTTTTTGTTCTGCTTATCCTGTATTTCATCAAATCGACACTTGAAAATTTTCTGTGTTCTCGGCTTCCCAGTTAAGCATGCCAATGTCCATTTCTGGAGTTGGAGTGTCTCTTTAGTTTTACTTCTCAGGTGTATCTGCTTCATAAGACCCTCGATGATGTGTTCTGCTTTGCATGTCTGCATTGTGTACTCCTGCATAATGTGTGCCTCAACACTTGTGACTCTTACAAAACCATGTTGATCGTTTGATGTTTCAAACTGCATTCATATATAAATACTAAGTAGCATAAATGCTAATTTTTTAGCAGGTTGAGGTAGATTCTATGCTTGGTCATGTAGAACCTGTTAAGCCTGGAGGAGCAGATGTCAAGAGGACTAATCTGAGAATATGGGAAAAGTATGATCCAAATGGTTTGTGTAATTGCGTCCACAAGTTCTATTACCATTATCACGACACTCCTTCCACTTCAAAATAAATATTAATTTGAACAAAGTGACACATTAAAATATCAGTGTACCCAGATAAGATCAATGATGTTTTAAAGTGTCATTTACATCTGAATTAACAGAGATTTTGAAACGAACGGAATAAAAATATATGAAGTGTCGGCTATAATGTTATTTGTAAATATGACATTATTGATGGGAATCCAAAGTTCTATGTATCTTGAAAATGAAAAACTTTGCCCTGTATGAAGTAAATAATGAATATGAATATGCAATCTCCAAAAAAGTTTCTGTGCAGAAAGTGCTGCATGAGAAGCAGCAATGTCAATCTTGTCTTGATGATAAAAGAGTATATATATGTGTGTGCGCGCGCGTGTTAAAGATTGAAGAGCAAGATGGAAATGAGGGCACGTGGATAATTAGAGTTGCGAAGTGATGTTGATGATCGATCATGTATGGTAGCAACAAGCGCTGCGCTGTCCTGAGAATTGAGATAGATGGTGGCCCCATTGAAGGGTTCTTTTCAGTTACCATTCCCTATTAATCTTGTGATGCCATGCATGTGATTTTCATGGGACCCTCTAACTTAAACTCGTGATTGATGTCATCATCACCAACAGCTATCTTAGCACACATAATCTAATGTTTGTGTTAATGTTAAATTTAAGCTTCTGAAGAAAATAGCCATTTCTTGCAGGTTGAATGCTCCCAGCTACTACAATGACCGAGTCAATGACCTGGTTGCCTCCCTCCTTGGCATGCAAATAGTTCTTTCTACAGTAAACCTTTTTTTCCCTTTTTTTTTAGAGATGGGACACAATATGATCTTCGTGAGGATCTCGATTCAATTTTTGGAAGGACACTGCTTGGGAAAACAATTTTGTTATGATTAAAGAAAAGTAGATAATTTAAGAGAAACTCTATGACCAAGCAAAATAGCTAACCAAGTCCAACCAAATTCTTAATGTGTTTTACATCCCGTACGTGCACTCTTTTGCCTTTTTTTCTTTTTACGTATGTCCATGCTCCTTTTTTCTCCTCCTCCTCCTCCTTTTTACTCATTGATAAACCACTATTTTATGATTTATATTGTGTTTAATTGAGTGATTTTTATCAAGCCATTACCTACTTATTAATATGAATTGCATGATTTTATAATTCCTTCCTAGTATTGTTTATGGTTGAAAACTTGCTTCCTAGAAACCTTTAATTAGTACATTTTAACTCTCCTTTATACCATTCGATGCTGTGATCCGTGTGTTAAGTGTTTCAGGCTTCATAAGGCAGGAATGACTCAGAGAATGGAGAGGAAGCTTGCAAAAATGGAAGGAACATAAGAAACTAAGGAGATGACCAGCGAACACTGACGCGAGCGCATGGCTCACGCGAGCGCGCGAAATGAAGAAATCGCAGCGACGCGATCGCGTGCCTGACACGAACGCGTGCCTGACGCGTACGCGTGGATTGAAGTCTACACGAATGACGCGAACGCGTGGACGACGCGCTCGCGTGACAAGGAAAATCGCTAAATGATGCGAACGCGTGGACGATGCGTACGCGTGACCTGCGCGATCTGCAGAAATAACAGAATATGCTGGAGGCGATTTCGGGCCGCGTTTTGACCCTGTTTTCGGCCCAGAAACACAGACTAAAGTTAGGGAACATGCAGAGACTCAACAGGCATCCACACACATTCAGATACATTGATATTAGGATTATTTTTAGTTTTAGATCTGAATCTAGATTAGCATTACATTGATAGTTTATGCTTTTGCTTTGGATTTTGGATGCTGAAGAGTCATTACCTCCGTTGAAGACATTACTTTAGTTTATTTCCCTATTCCTTTACTCTTTTCAGTTGATCATTGACCCTATTCAGATAAGTATGTTGCATTTTGAATTTATTAATATATAGAGTTACCTTTACGTTTAATTAATTATTAATTCTCTATTTTATTTTATTTAATTTACTATGTCTTCTTATATTTTTATGAGTATTATATCCATGTCAATGGAGTAGTTTTCTACTTGACATAGGGGTTGATTAAGATGAGACACTTGAGTTGGAAGGCTTAAGTGTCGGTTAAATTGAACGTTGTTGGCTAGTTCTGTATATACTAACGCTAGACCTTCCTAAGGGAGAGGATTAGGATTTGCGAATAAGGGTTAGCTTAATCACTTGACTTTCCTTTATTTAGTAAGGGTTAACTAAGTGAAGATAATAATTTTTTTTAATACTACACTTAAGAGACCCCAAAAGGATAGAACTTCCAATTAATCATTCCCCCAGTCAAGGCTTTTTATTTAGAATACCAATAATTATTCTTAGTTTATTTTTATTGCTCTAATTTATAATTATTCAATTGTTCATCATTATTCAACTTTCAAACTTTCGGAAAATTCCTAGTTAATAAAATAGCACCCTCTCCTGCAACTCATTGGGAGACAACCTGGGACTCATATTCCCAGTATTTTTATTTCTAAAATTTGTGACAACTTTTCTAAATTGATAAGGCGGACCTTAGCTGATTAAGAACTATACTCACAACGTATTCTATAAGTTATTTCTTAATTATCCGACTTCTGCCTGCTGTTCACTCATCTTTTTCTTTTATTATCGATTTTTCTTTTATTATCGATGTTGTCGTGACCACCACCACCTTCTTTTCGTCCTCCTCATTGTCCTTTATATTTCTCTTTTGTTATTTTCATCACCATCACCACACCTCTACCACCTCCCATCTCCTCCTCCTCTTTCTTTTTTCATTTGAATTTCTTTGATCTCCTACTTCTATTTTCTCCTTTTCCTCCTCCATCATCATCATTATTATCATCAACATTATCGTTATCGTTATTATCATCATCATTGTCGTCTTATTATATGTATAACAGTTCAAATCCAGAATACACCAAAATTCCTTAATGATAACGACACACAAACAAACTCAATTCAAAACAAGTTTAGACAAAAATGTACCTTATTTAAATCTAGAATGCACCAAAATTACTTAATGATGATGACACACAAACAAAATCAGTTCAAAACAAGCACAGATCAAGTGCATCCTATTTAAATCCAGAATTCACTGAAATTACTTAATGATAACTCAAAACTCCTCCTCCCCCTTCTCCTTCTTCTTAATTATCATCATCGCCTTTTTCTTCTTTTTTTGTTCATCTTCTCTTTCTTGTTTTACCTTCTCATGATTTTTTTTGTTTAACTTTTTTAACAAGAATAAAAACAAGAAAAAATAAATAAAGAAGAAGAAACACATAATGCTACAAAATCAATAGGAAGAGGAAGAACCCAGCAACATTTATTCAACTAAATAAGATTGCAATACAGTACATACATGTTCATTCAAGTCTAATATGGGAAGCAATGTTCCTAAAAGAAGAAATAAGAATAACAGAAAAAAAAAAGAAAGAAAGAAGAATAAAAAGCAGAAAACAATGTAGCATTAAAAAAAGATATTTTTGTACTTTTGTAGCAAAATTTTGGTGTTAATACTAGGAAATTTATGTGTTATTGTTAAGAAGTTTCGGTGTTATTTTTTCTGATAAATTCTGCATAATTTAAAGCTCTTCCTCTTCCTCTTCCTCTTCCTCACGACCTCATCTTCTGCTGTTGCTTCCTTTTTTCATCTTTTTTTCTTCATCATCTTCTTCTTATTTTATTTTCTCGTAATTCTTCTTGTTTCACTCTCTTAAGAGCAATAATAAAACTAAAAAAAAAAAAACAAGCAAAGAAGAATAAATAACTGCAATATCACATAAGAAAGAGGAGGAAAAGAAGAAACAAAAATAAAACGCAGCCACAGCAACAGCAATAGAAGAAGGAAGAGGAGGCACACAAAGAAACACGAAGAAGAACGGCGTGATTTCATGTGCATATTGTGTGAGTGAGTTTTGTTGGATTTGGATCAACTTGGTTGGACTTGATTGTCAAAAAGATTTGAATGTATAAATTTAAATTTGTTTTAATAAGGAAGACATATACTCTTAAAAACACCAAGGATTGAATTTAAACTATGCCTTTAGAACTGCATTACTTGGCTAAAATGGTACTAAGCTCATTATAAAGCTATGATGGACGGACACGGATACAGACACAGAACATGACACGCGGAACATGAATTTAAAATTCTTAAAAGATACAGGGACACATCATATATATAAATGTAATGTATTTTTTTAGATAAATTGTAATGATATTTTAGTATTTTATTGACATTAAAATATCAATTAATTTTTAATTATTTTTATTATTTTTTAATTATTTAAAGTATTTAAAATATTTTTTTGTTGTAATAATTAATAATATATGCTATTTCTAAATCCATTTTAAGAATACATGTTAAGAATAAGAATGGACATGCTGACATGTGATGGTATTTAGGTATGTCTGAGAGTGTCCGAAAAAGAATTTTTTATTTTTTATTAAGACATAGTTGGACACAGAAGACATGCATGTCGGACGAGTGTCGATAAGTGTCGTGTCCGAAATGTCTCCGACACGTGGATACGACAAATAAAAAAAGTGTCAGTGCTTCATAGTTATAGAACGATATAAAGTCACACGCTCTTCAAATAGTTCTATTCTTTTTTTTTTGACATGTTCAAATAGTTCTTTTCTACCCAGGTTTGTGTTTCGGATCTAATAATTACAACCCAGGAAGAATCTTGGGTCCCATTAAATAAGCCAACCCAAGTTTCGAAGGACAAACAAGGTGCATGGCTTAGTGCACTTGAGCAGTCACAAGATTGGGCTCTATGACCCGGGTTTGACTAAACTTGAAGAGCAAGTAATAACTCTCTCTCTCTCTCTCTCTCTCTCTCCCTCTCTCTCTCTCCACTATTTCAATTATCATCTTTATGGGAATAATCAACTCAGTATGGAGTAACTTCGCACTCAGTAAGGAAAGAAACTATTTACTAACTTCAGATAAGATCATTTCAATAGATGACTAAGTCATCATTTCTTTTTATAAATATCCAACACCTCAGGTATATTTCATCCATTCTACACTTATTTTGTTTAAATCCCAAAAACATAGTCAGGCCCAAAAGGAATAAAGCCCACTTAAGAGGTATGATCCTATCAACACCTACTCGACCTCATAAAGGTTGGACACGGCGACATGAGTCTAGCCCTACTTATCTTAATAAGTAACTAACTCCTAAGATATCTCCTATTAATCTAGAAGGGAGATCTCAACAACCTCCCTAACAAAAGGGAACAATTATCCATCATCAAAGGAGGAATTACTCTAAAAGATGGTTATTGACTCTATATCTATACTTATAAATACCCTGACATCCTCAGGTATTCTTAGAACCTAATCTACTAAAAACCCGCTTAAAACCCTTGCTAACTTAAGCATTAGAGTCCCTTGTAGGTACCACCCCCACCTCCTCACGAGGATCTCGGATGGCGGCATCTCGATACCAGCAGGCATCGGAAGTTGCCCCAAAAAAGAGTCTGGACCTCACGTCTAGGCCCAAAGCAACCCAGTTTCAAGTAACCCTCAAAACATTGGCGCCGTTGTCAGGGACCTGGAAGTCTACACCCAACTATGGCTGATGATCAACTGAAGATGATCATATGGCATCCAAATCTGAGCCAGAATATCACAATGACTACCGAGAACTTATGATGCTTCGGTGACAAGATAGGACAGATGGCCATAATAGAGAGCGGACTTCGCGAGACCCTCAACCTAGAAGGATAAACTCAAAAGTCTACTAACCCGAGGATGTGATAAATTGGAATTCAACAGAGCTCATGGGTCTGGTACATGGACATCATGGCTAACTAGAGCAACTCGAGCAAGAGATAGAGCGATAGAGAAAAGCTGAAAGAGACCTAAGAAGGGAGGTGCGTCGACGAAGAGAATTGGAAGAAAAGCTCTTGAAATTAGAAGCCGACCTTTGAGGTCGGGACAATCATGCAGATCGTGAAGAAACCCCTTTCGAAGGAGAAGATCCATTCATTTAAGAGATCATACGGGTTAGGGTTTCCCGAAACTTTAAAAGCTCCAACATGGACCTCTGTGATGGGATGACCAGCCCAAGACACCATTTAAGTAACTTCAAAAGTTAGATGTGTCGGGTTCTGGTAAAGTAACTAACATTTGAGCTTAGGCTAGTAGGACAGGTGATGCCAGGGCATCTTGGCTAGTTTCACAAGCTATTTTTGTATGTTTTAGGGTAGTTTCATGCAATTTCTTAGATAATAAGCAAGTATTTGGTTGAATATGCGTTCATACTTTGATTCAAGCAAACATTGTGAATTCTATACATTTTTCATGAGAATAGTGCAAGAGTTGAATGAAAGAATGAATAATGCATCATCTCATGATTAGAACAAGACTTTGATACACCTTGCTTGGTTGATTTTAGGTAACCAGAAGCAGAGACCCACGTTAGTGGTCACATTAGTGCCACTAACGTGGGAACTTACGTGGAAGAGTGGAAGGCTTGGAAAAGTTAGTGCAAAAGTGAACGCCACTAACTTCAGCGAAGGGCAAGGAGACCCACGTTAGTGCCACTAACGTGGGCACTAACGTAGAAGAGAAGGGCAGCTTCAAAAGTTGGTACAAAAGTTGGTCTCATTAACTTGTTCGAAGCAAGGAATACCCACGTTAGTGGCCACATTATTGCCACTAACGTGGGCATTAACGTAGAAGAAAGGGGCACAATGAAAAGTTAGTGGCACTAACTTGTTCGAAACTAAGGATGAAAAGTTAGTGCCACTAACTTGTTCAAAACCAAGGAGACCCACATTAGTGCTACTAACGTGAGCCACTAACATGGAGATGGGAGCTGCATGAAAAGTTAGTGGAAAAGTTAGTTCCACTAACTTTGGTAGGCCAAGAAAGCCCACGTTAGTGGCTACGTTAATGCCACTAATGTGGGGACTAACATGAGTACCGGCCAATCTCAACCCTTCCAGCAAGCTGAGCAAAGCCCAATGAGTTAGTTAACTGCTTCAACTGAGGCCAAGGGCCCACATCCAGAGACTTGCAAACTCAACTGAGGATCAAAGTAGTAGTATAAATAGAAGTAGTTTTTAACTAGAATGAGAATGAGCACCTGGGGGGATCCAGGACTGTAAACACTCTGTATTTTACATTTTCTATAATTTAGTTTACTTTTGGAATGCACTTTTCATTTTCAATTTCCATTCACAGAGATATGAACAACTAAATCCCTCTTCATTGGGTTAGGGAGCTCTGTTGTAATTTAATGGATCAATTGTAGTTTTCATTCTTCTTCTTCTTTCCATTCTCTTGATTTGCTTGAAAGCTTTCGATCTTCATCCAATTGAGCAACTGTCTTAGAAGAGAAATTGCTCATACTTGAATTTTCTCTGAACCTTGGAAGAGGAATGAGGAAATCATGCTAGAAATACTTTCTCATGTTGGACTGGGTTGGGGGTTGGATGGATACGGTGACATATAATCCCACCAATACTTTGATCTAGAAAAACATGTGGTATAATCAGTGATCGTACTTCATCTCTTTTCATAAGCAATTAGATCAAGGAATTGGGCAATTGTTCAAGTTTAGAGAGATTGAATTGCAAAGGAATTGGGATTCAATCACCTAAGATTGCCAAGAGATCAATGAATGCATGGACTGAGGAAGAGATGAGAATAAACTTGATCCGGAGAATGCAACATCTCCTAATCCCAATGAGCTCCCCCACTTCTGATCTTCCCCATTCTTTACATTCTGCTATTTACATTATTGTTTATCATTCCCATTCCTATTTAAGTTTCTGCAATTTACTTTTTACACTTTATATTCTGCAATTTACTTTCCATTATTTACATTTGTTGTTATTTACATTTCCCGCTATTTTACTTTCTGCAATTCTCAAACCAACTTTGCTTAGTTCAACTAGAAAACTCCTCTATTTAAAGTTGCTCAACCAATCAATCCCTGTGGGATTCGACCTCACTCTACTGTGAGTTTTTATTTGACGACAATTTGGTATACTTGCTGAAGAAAATTTGTTGAGAGACAGATTTCTGTACATCAACAGGCATGCATCATTTGCATTTGTGTGTATTGTTTGGGTGTGCATCTTGTATTTGGCTTGTCTATTTGAATAATTGTACCTATATGCTAACTAAACTATTTGCCTTAACTGTCATCTCCGTTTATGTATTTCTTGTATTATTTTGTTTATGCTTGAACAACTAGGAGATTCCTTATAATGGCAGTGGTGATGTTGGGGGTTGTTTTTGATGTTGGTACTGGCTATAATTGTTCTTTGATTGTATTTGCCTTGTATCATTTGATGCCGGTAATTGATTCTATTTTGAGCCTGAGTTTTGATGGTGATTTGATTTGATTTGGATTGGAGGCTGTAACGAGATTTGATTATATTTTGGGACGGAGACTGTAATCGATTATGTTATGAAATATTAATTGAGTTTTGAAATTCTTTTAACTAAAGAAATGAGCTTTAAATTTTGGATAATTAATTGTTAATGATTCATAAGATGAGCAATAATCACTGCAGTTGAAATCAGTTCTTTATTTTATACGTATCCTCTTATGATAATTAATTGTGTGTATATTATAGTTTTTTCTCGCCTTTATCATTATATTTTTGTAAGAGGGATATGAGTTGTAATGATATGTATACTTATATTATTTATAAGTTACTTGTATACAAAATCTGGTATGTTTATATATATATATATATATATGAAGATTGTAATTGAATTTGGTTAGATATGTATGTTTGATTAAGAAAAAGTATCTTCTAGTTTTTCAAAGAAAACAACGATACGATTTCGAATCTGAAAGCGTGACATTCTGATAATAAGGGTGTTACAACTACTATCATCACTATCATTGTTTTTTTCATCGTCATTGTTATAATTATTACCTCACTATTTCAATTATGCAATCATATCTTGTCATCATGATTATCTCATCTACCACCATCAACATCACGATTCTCTTCTCTCATTTTTTATGTGACGTAATTTTTTCTTTTTAAAATGTTTTTGTATTGTAATTACCTTTTCTTCTTGTGACATAATTTCTGACAATAGTCCTTCTTTACATAATCACTATTAGTGAAGGATTTTTTTTAAAAAAATTATTAATAGTTTGTGGGGATTTAAAATTTCCACAAATTACAAATAAAATCTCACAAAACTGATTTTTGATTCGTTACTATTTAATAGATTTTTTAACAAAAAAATCGTGTTTTCCTAAAATAATTTTACTAGGGACCATAGTATTTTTTTTAATAGGAATTACTTTATCTTTTGAAAAAGTTGACCGAAATCAAATTGAGTGTTTACTCTAAATTTAAAAAAAAAAACTAAAATGTAGTTAACAAAATTGATATTATCCAATTGCATTATTTTTTAATTACCGTGAAAGTCAGTCAACCAACAATAAACAAAATAATTGCTTTTGAAAAGAGGTAATAAGTTAAAGAGCTTACTTGAGAGATGGATACAAATTAGAGAGTTGATGACAAATAAATAAGTTAGAAAGGAACCGCTACTAGCTTCCAAAAACGCTTAATGGAAGAATAGAAGAGTTTATAAAAGTAGAACCTTCAATAAATTATTTTGATTCAAATCAAAATATATAATAAAACTTTATTAATTTTTTTTGGTGCTTAAAATATTGTTTTATTTACTTTTCTTTTTTGAATCTTTAACATTAGAGGATGATAATTTGAGTCATTTAGGTGCACCTTAAAAAATTCTGCTTTGCCTTTTGATGGAAAGGCACGTGACACAAAATTAAGAGACTCCCAAATTTCTTTAATTTCACATAGTGCAACATAGTAGAGTTAAGAAAAACAATAGGTAATATACATGCATTGTAATTTAAAATTCAATATGAATTGTTAAGTAAAGTAAAAGGAGATAAGATGTAGTTTAGTTTAGAAATAAATTAACTTTTACTAACAAGGGTCTTAAAAAGTTCGATAAATTTAATAGGATGCAAACAAGGGAAGAGTCACAATAAGAGAGGTGTGGCATTTGTTTAAGACGACTTTAATGTTCTTCCAACTTTATCTGTTTGCATAATATTGTGCTATCCGACAAAGTAACTCGCCCCTAGGATTCTTATCATTCTATAATTATTTTCGGCGAAAAGATTCTAATTACAATTGAATATTCATTCTTAATGTTATTTCCTTTTAAGAGTGGAAAATTATTTAACAAGACAAACGTCCATGGTGTTTATTTTTTATAGTTTATTCCTCCCCAGTGAGAAGTAGATGCATGCGATGTTTACATTTATGATCTTATCCGTCCGTCTTACTTAAAATACAAGGGAATGATGATCACACCAATGAGATCTGCTTTTTACGATAATTTAATTGCACAATTGTGTACTTTATCGCTTCAATTAGGACAGGATGAATAATTTATACGAATTTCTAATTAAACCTGGACCACGATCGAATGTTCATCAAACATGGATCCCAAACAGTAACATAATATATTTATTTTAAAGTGAATTTTCAATTTGATCCCATTTATTTTTCCATTGGACAACTATACGGCTCCTAACGAGAAAAAGAAAGGCATACATCTCAAGTGATGGATTTAAAATTTTTTTTACAAATAGGGACAAAATATATAACATAATTTTTATATAAAAATATTATGTATATATTAAAATCAGCTATCACATTATTATTAATTATTATATATATATATATATATATATATATGACCGTTATGCATCAGTTACAGAACTATAATTCGACTATGAAAACTATCACTACTAGAAAATTAGTTATTACAGACGGATATTTCCGACGGATTTTATCCCACGGAAATACAGACAGAATTTTAGAGAGATTTTTTGTCGGAAAACAAAGAAAATGAATTAACATAAATTACAGACGGAAAAGAGAATTTGTCGATAATTCTATCGGAAAAATTAATTTTTTTTCGTGGAAAATAGTTACAGACAAAAAATTCGTCTGTAATTAAATAGACAGAAAGCTTCAATTTTATTAAATTATTACAGACGGAAAATCCGTCTGTAATTTAAAATTTTCCGTCGGAAATATTAAAATAAAGTTTTGGAATCACGTTCTTCTCTCCGTTTCAGTTCCCACTTCCGCGCTCTACACTCATCCCTCTAAATGCTCCATCGGCGGCGCTATCAGCCTTGCACCGCCGTCGTACCGAACCTCCATTACACTGAACTTCCATTGCACCGAGGCTCTGTCGCACCCCTTACCTGTTCTTCTCTATCGCACCCCCTCCGTCGGCCTTGCTCGCGTTGCTCCCTTACGAACCCTAATGTGCGTGTCTCTCTTTGATCTCGCCACTAGTGCTTGCTCTTCTCCGTGTGTTGCTGCGTTTCTCTCTTCGATCTTGCCTCAGCTGTGCAGGTAACCCTAATCTCCTTTCTCTTTCATCGCTGTTTTATTTCATTCAATTCCATCGCTAACTCTAATTATATTATCCTATGTTCTATCGCTAGCTCTAATTCTATTTCCTATTCTATGGTAAGAACTTGTAACGGTTACAGTTCTTTATTTTGTGTTCTTATAAACTTGTTTGTGAAATCAAGGTTCCTGAATGCATTGACTAGTTTCATTTTGGTTGAATTTTTTGGGGTTTAGGTTTTTATTGATTCACAGTGTCTCAGTGATTAAAGACTTGTGTCCATGTTAACTTGGTCTTCCATATAGGACTGAGAATCAAGATGATATAGATGCCGTAATTGTTGGTGTGCTTGTTGATCCAAAGGAGGTAAATATATTCCCAAATTGATTTTTCAATATAAGAAATTAAAAGGGAAAAAATATATGTTGAATTTAAAGGTAAGAATTTCTAAATCTTAATGTAAATTTTGCAGGCAAGAGCTGGAATCAGGGAGGTCCATTTTTTCCCTTTCAATCCTGGAGACAAGAGGACTGCTCTAACTTACATTGAATCTGATGGAAATTGGCATATATCCAGCAAAGGTGCTCCAGAGCAGGTAAAATTATTCTGCTATTGGCACCAGCTGATTATGTTTGTGCAGGGGACTTAACAATATTCTTTTCTTCCGGTTTAGATATTGAACCTCTGCAACTACAAAGAGGATGTGAAGAGAAAGGCTATGCAACTATTGTTAAGTTTGCTGAGCGTGGGCTCTGATCTTTGGGGGTTGCTAGACAGCTTCGGTAAAAAAAGGATATTAACATTTATAGTTTACAACTTGGTTGAATGAGTTTTTATTCATAATTGCTGCTTGAATATCTTTATATAACAGGAAGTACCTGAGAAATCAAAAGATGCTCATGGTGCACTATGGCAATTTCTTGCGCTGCTACCACTATTTGATCCTCCCAGGCATGATAGCACTGAAACCATCACAAGAGACCTGAACCTTGGTGTTAATGTAAAAATGATTACTGTAAGATTTGTGGTGTTATTTTTCTTTTTTTTTTTTCATACCATTAACTCAAATCATGTTGCTTAGAAATTTCTTTTGGGTTTCTTTTTCTCTAGGTGATCAGCTTGCTATTGCCAAGGAAACTGGAAGAAGGCTTGGCATGGGAACAAACTTGTACCCTTCATCCTCATTGCTTGGTCAAAGCAAGGATGCTGCACGGTTTCTGTTTTGGAAATTTATTCTTCAATTTATCAACTTGTTTGTAGGCTTTTGCAGCTTCCTGCTTAGCATCCATAGCCCACTTCTAGAAATTACCACAAGAGTTTGGTTCAAACAGCAACAATGCAATGTAAACTTAGACTCTGCTGTATTTTTTATTTCCTTTTCTATTTTAGCTTTTAATGCTGTAATTTATGCAGCTAAGGCATTTATGAACTTAGACTCTGGACCTCTTTTACCCCTACTTTGAAAGCTGCTTTCTTGACATCATCTATTCCATCCTGGATCTTTTCTATGCCTTTCAAGCAATTCTACATGTTGCTTTTCCAGATCTGCATATTGTTCTAGAAGTCGTGCATGGCTTTCTATTAAAAGGTAATACTTTGACTTCAAATTGATTGTGACTATCTTGCTGCTTCTTGTCACTTTTGTCAATTAAGCATCAAGATTCTAGACGGCATGAAAAATCATCTCATGTTAAGACTGACAGGGATATGGAGTTTCTGTATTTCATTTACTTTTGTATTCATAATGTGTTATACCTGATATAAAAATTTAGGCAATATTCTTTGTGTGAGTTGTTATACTGGTTACATGCTTTATTATTTTTTCACTGCTTGCTAAAGTTTTAAGTCTTTTTTCTTATGTAGATACCAGCCTCCTCTTCCAGCTGATCAAGTAAAATCTTTAAATGAATATGATGAGGAAGGAGGTAAACTATAATTCTTCTGGCAATTATTTTGATAGATTAATATGGTTGTTATTCTGACTCGATTCGATTGATACAGAAGCCTCACGAAGGGTGCGAGGAAGAGGACATGGTGGAAGGGGGAGGGGAAGAGGAAGGGGTAGAGGCATTGCTGACCACTTATTATTTTTATTTTTTGATCAGAAGATTCCTTATACTTTTTGTTTTGGTTTCTTCGGGAATATGAAAAATACTTACTTGGACACAATCTGTTTCACATAGGAAATTACGATGGAGGTATGGAATACAGTAATGGTTGGGATGGTGGCAGATGACGAGGCCGTGGTGTAACTTCTTCCTTTTGCTGATTTGTGGAACTGATTTTAACTATCATAAAATTTCTCTCAGGTAATGATCGCACAAAGGGGTAACTTCTTTCTTTTGCTGATTTGTGGAGCTGATTTTAACTATCATAAAATTTCTCTCAGGTAATGATCGCACAAAGCGGTAACTTCTTCCTTTTGTTGTCATGCTATTTTACTTTTATTTCTTTCCATTTTTTATAACTGATTAATTATTCTTCCCACCCATTATTTCTTTCCATTTCTTACAACTAATTATTTCTTACAACTAATTATTTCTTACAACTTTTATTTCTCTTTTGTTGTCATGCTACTGTCTCAGGTAATGTTTGTGCTTCTTCAATTTTTACATTTTGTTGAGTTGTTTAGCAAACTTATCTCCAGGGAACTAATTTGTATTCATTTTTCCCCCTTTCTGAAGAGATGTTTCACTTTTATTGGATCAAGGATTCAAGACACAGATGCACTGCTTCTTTCACCCATTGTCAAATGACATGTCCATATGTAAGTCTTATGTAAAAAATTATAACTAGTTTCCTTAGGGCAACCTCTTATGCTTTGTTACTATTTGAAACCTTTAGAAAATCAAGACCCATTTGGTGGGAAAGTCTGGTGTTACCCCCAATGTTGCAACCTCGCTTCAGTATTGTTATGCTTGCCATGTGTTTGATGAATTTCCTGAGAGAGATGGAAAAGAGCGGAACTTGTTTTCTGTGTTTCCTTTTCTCAATTCACAAGATTTAGGTACTTTTCCTCTTGGATTGCTTATGAAATTGGTAGTATTTTTCCTTGCTTGAAGTTGTTAGTTATTATTAAACCACTGTTTTGTGCCTAATATAATTGATGAGTACTACTTGTATGTACTACTTCATGACCAATAATTATTTTGGTTTTTATTTTGTATGAAGTATAAGCAAACTAAAAGCCTTCATGACCAATATTTTAGTTTTGCTTCTCCTTGTTTAATTCAATGTGAACCAGAGATGGCCTTTCAATATAGTACCTTAAGCAATAACTTATTTCATATATTGATTGCTTCTAAAAGTAACAGAGAGCATTATGAATACAAAGAAAATTGGACAATTAAACATCTATTTTCTTTCGGTTTAAATAAAAATGATTCTTTGGTTATTAGAAAAATAAGAAAATAAGAAACTGATCATAAGGTTGAATCATTTATTTATTTATTTATTTATTAAGACTAAAATATTTTCCCGATTGAACATCTATTTTAATTTTTAGGTAGTTGAAGAGGTGTCTATTACAATTCTTGTTCTTAATTATTAGTCCACCAATTTCTGTTGGTTAGTCTTCCATTCTTGTTCTTAATTATTAGTCCACGTCATCTTGTTTGATATGTGATAATCAATGAAGAAGTCTGATTGTAGTGTATTAGGTGATTCAGCTAGATGTTGATTTTCCTTTTAAATAAACTCTTTTTCTTTTTCCCTAGCAACCTATGTTTTCGTTATGATCTCATTGTTCTGTTAATTTGAAGGAAGCAATAATAAGATGCTATTTTTTTCATTATTAGAACTTGTTATGTTGGTTGTGCAATTGGGAATGTGATAAGGATACTGTTAGAGAGGGCGAACATGTTTTTGGTGTTGCTCACATTTTTGCATCATTCAATGACACCTTTATTGTGAGTAAACTATGTTCATCTTTTTTCCTTGTTCTTATTTTATTTGAATTTGCTGAATCGATGGTTTTGATTGGGTGAAGTCTCATTGCAGCATGTGACTGATTTGTCTAGAAAGGAAACCCTTGTCTGCATCACTGGTAAGTGTGTTTCTCTTCCCATTGCATTAAGCTATAAACAAAGATTCTTATTACATGGATACTTTATTCTATAACAGTTCTATAGCCAATTTCAATTTTTTTGGGGTATTTGAAACTCCTGCCATATATTTTTTACTTTTTCTAAGATTATGATTGGACTGAATGGCTGATGATCTCCTATTTTATGAAACTGTTTCAAAATACTAAAAATATTTATTTCTGTGATAAAAGAGTAGAAATAGGATTATATAGGAAGCTAAAACTACTACTGGATAAGTTTGCACCAAAAGAACAACAAAGGTAAAGGAAAACAGAAAATGAAAATCCCCATATACTGATACAGACTTAATCTTGGGGTATTTGTGATACTCAAGGCATTGTTTGAAATTTGGGGAAAGAAAGATGGGCCTCACGGTAATATTTCTCATGGACTAATGATTCTGTATTTGACTGATTGGGTTATGTCAAACTTGATCGATTTCCAGTTTTTGGATAAAGTGCATATTTTTCTCCTAGAAACTTTTGGAACCTCTAAGGAAAACTACACTCCGTTTGTTGTTTTCATGGCTGCGGCTGGAGTTGAGAGCTGCAAATAGGTCTACATCAAGTGGTGTGAAATTGGACATTGTGTCTCGAATCGGAACTTCTGCAGTTGTTTGTATGGAAGCTTTAGTTAGTGATTTGGTTTCCCAGGCATTGAGATTCAAAGAGTTGAGATTGATGATACATTGTTATGCATGTGTTGATTGATGATACATGACAAGTTCATTGTGGAACCTAAAACCCGGTGGAACATGACAAGTTCCTTAAAAATGATTTTCTCTCCTGATATATGTATTAATACTTGTATTTCAGACTGCATCTCAAGTTCATGGGGGACAGTTGGCAGCTGGTTTTGTAGATGGTTCTGTTAGACTTTATGACATCAGGACACCTAAAATGTATGCATCTCCGGTGAATTTCTTCCAAGTTTTGATCTACTTAGTTGATGGCTACTGACAATGTTGCTTCTTAGGCTTATCTGTGGATTACGGCCACATACACAGAGTAGAAAAGGTGGTGGGGATTGGCTTTCAACCTGGACTAGACCCAAGAAAGGTAAGATGATCTTTACTAATTTTTGCTTTCTTTTTCATATAATGTTGTCTGTCTTGGTAGGAATTCAATAACAATCTATGGATTTGATATGAAAAGGATGATTAAATTATGTTGTACTTAAATAAAGAAACCTAAATTGCACTTAGCTTCTCTTTACCAACTTCACATGGATAACGTACTAGAAACATAAAAAAGGTGGTGTACCATGCATCTTTATTAGTTCTTTAGTCTTTACCTTTTTTTTGGTCGGTATTTAATTTGGTAATAAAGAAGAAATTGTATATTGTGATTTAAATAAAATCGCTCATGCACTATATCTTATTCTGTTATTTTAGTTTGGGTGTTTGAGCTGTGTTTGTAACATCCCAAAATTGGGGGAAGAAGTACAAGCTGAGAAAAGAGCCAAGGAAGGAGGATCTAAGGTTCTCGGCCAAGTTCTGCTGCAAACTAGCCACATTCTCCCTTAAAGCTTCATTTTTCAGCTTCAAAAAAGTAGGATATTCTTGTTTAATTTATTTAGTTGAATGCATGTGACTGTAAGCTAATTAGCAAGTAGGCTTGGTTTTGGTTGGGTAGGAAGATCATTGATTCTTTGTTCTTGTAGCTTGAATTAGAAATACACTTTGTTTGTGATGAATTATAGTTGATGTATTAATACACTTTGTTTATGTTTTGAATTATATTAACTTGTTTGTTTATAGTACTTTTCTTTTAGTTTGATAATACGATGAATTTGTTTATTTTTTGAATTATTATAAATATTTGAATACAAAATAGATAAAAAAATTGTATTTATTAAATTTATATTTATTTTGTATGAAAATAGGTTTATTTTTGTAATAGAAAAATCTAAGAAAAAATTATTTTACCTTACCGACGGATTTACAGACAGATTTTCTGTTTGTAATTAGAGTGTAAGATGGTTTTTCAAGATTCAAATTACAGATAGAAAATCTGTCGAAAAATCTGTCTGTAATATTTGTAATTACAGACGGAAAATCAGTCGAAAAATTCGTCTGTAATTACAGATGGAAAATTCGTCGGAAAATCCGTCTGTATCCGTCTGTAATTACAGACGGAAAATCTGTCGGAAAATCCGTCGAAAAATTCGTCGTCTTAGGAAAATGGATAGAGAATTTACAGAGGGAAAATCCGTCGGTAATTGGTAAAAATCCGTCGGTAATTTTCCGACGGAAAAAAATCCGTCGGTAAATAATTTCCGACGAGGCTTTTATAGAGGGACAAAATTCGTCGGTAACCAAAAATCCGTCTGTAATAAAGACTAAATCTGTCTGTAAATCTGTCTGTATTAATTTATTTTCTAGTTGTGTATAGTTTGGCTACGAACGTTATAAGATCAAAATACAATTATTCGAAAATGCAGCGGTTATTCCTGACCTCTTAGTATAAGGAAACAGTAAGAAGTTTTGTTCAGGTCATAATTTAAAAAAAAAAAGAACTTATTACTCACTCACTTACTTGAGCGTTGGAGAGCTTGCCGACATTTACTGGAGGACGAGCTATACATCGGTAGAATCAGGCAAGAACAATTGGTGCCCACCGTGGGGCCGAAGATATAAAATTTTTCCTTACCCCTTTCATTGGCATCAAAACTTTCTTTATCCATCCATGGCTGATCTACCTCCACCAACACCCTCTGAACTCCTTCAGATGGTAATTGAGCTGCAATAAGCAAGTCAACACATGGCGGAGAAAAATCAAAGGATGGCGAACCAGATAGCCGAGCTAACTAATGCTCGGATTGAAAACAATGGTGATCGTACCAAACGAGTGGAGAATGAAGAGAACGAATCCGATCCAACACGTTTTTGAAACTCCTCAGCACGAGGAAGCTCGGCGAGAAAACGAAGACAATGAACCCGACAACGCTATAGGGCCGTTCACTGCTGACATCATGAATTTTCAAGAGTAAAGTATCGTTTTTGTCCCCAACGTTTAGGGTAAATCCTATTTGTGTCTCTAACGTTTAAATCGTCCTATTTGTATCCCTAACGTTTGTAAAAGTGATTCAATGTTATCCTGCCATCAATTATACATCATGAGCGCTTTAGTTTGAGTTTTAAAAAATCTCTTCTTGAAGTTAGAATACAAATGTCTGGAATAGAATTGATGATCTACTTCGAAAAATAACTCATCAAATGTTGAAACTAATTCCTACAACATTTACATAATTCACTTTTCTAAGGATATAATTAAATCTAAACACAAATAATGAGTATAATATTAAAATCGAATATATCCAAGTGAGACCTAATTGAGAATGAATACATCCAAGTGAGAATAATTAAAAAATATAATCTGATTTGTTAGTATAATTGATAGTAGGATAACATTAAATCACTTTTATAAACGTTAAGAATACAAATAGGACGATTTAAACGTTAGGGACACAAATAAGACTTACCCCAAACGTTGAGAACAAAAACGATACTTTACTCAATTTTCAAATACCCAGAAGATTCACTTTGTTGACGACCCTAACTCCTTATGATGGGTTAGGAGATCCAAAGAAGCACGTCAAGAAATTCCGATCAATAATGATAGTAAACGGTGCTTTTGACCCTGTGTTATGTCGTTGCTTTCCTACTTTTTTAGATAGTTTTGCACTTGATTGGTTTTGTTCTTTGCCTGCAAATTCTATCTCGCGCTTTCAGGAGCTTCCCAAGTAATTCGAAGATCGCTTCGCTGCATCTTCAATCTACCTTCACGATTTCGAATATTTAAACGCCATTAAGTAAGGACAGCATGAGAGTCTGAAGGATATGTTACTCGTTTCGCCAAGGTAGCGATGACCATTCTAGACCTCCAGGATATGATCACAGTTGCCAAACCAAAAACCTTCGCCGAGTTTCAAGAAAAGGCTAAAGGCCAAATGAAAATTGAAGAATTAAGACAAGCCAGGAAATCTGACAAAAACTCGGCCAATAAAGAAGATGACAAAGGATGTGACAGCAAGAGGCCTCCACGATTAATGTCGTGATGCGATTCATATACACAGTTCAACACTAAATGGGAGGACATCATCAAAGAAATTATGAACTCCAAATTATTCAAACCTTCTCGGAAGGCTGGAACCTACCCAGAGGCAAAGAATATTGACGAAACCAAGTACTGCACTTTCTACCAGAAGCACGGACATACAATTGATGTATGTGTCATAGACAAAGATTTGCTTCAGCGATTAGCTCGGCAAGGATATCTCGACAAGTATATTGGAGGCCACATCCAGAAGCGAAGCACACAGAACTTTGACTTATCCCCTGCAGGTCAATCTTCTTGAGACAAAGACAAAGCTCATATAACTCAACCTAATCAACCCCGTGGAGTGATCAATTGCATCTTCGGAGGTTTCGCTAGAGGGGGACAAATGAGCTCTGCTTGAAAGCACACATACCGGGCCATGCTTGTAGTGGAGAGTGCAACCAGTGATCATCAACCAATGCTGAACATACTAGAGATGACTTTCCAACCATCCGACTTTAATTCAACCGAGCTTAATTTGGACGACCCAGTCATTATTTTCTTCAACTGGGAGACCTAATAGTTCGGAAGGTACTGTTAGACCCTAAAAGCAGTGCTAATGTCCTATTTTATTCTAAATTCCAGAAGATGAAGTTAAGTGACAACATACTCCAACCATCCACTAGCGACCTCGTCGGTTTCCCAGGCGAACGAGTACCTGTGCTAGGTTCAGTGTGGTTACAGACCACACTCGGTGAGCACCCTCTATCTAAAATACAAGATATCCAGTATCTTGTGGTAGACTGTTTTAGTCTGTATATTCTCATACTTGTTGCTACAGTTCATCTTTTTGTGAAGTTCCATGTGCAGGACAATCTTGTTGCTACAGTTTATAGTGACTACCGTGAAGCTCGGCATTGTTATAACATAAGTCTAAAGCTACCTGATGGAGGAAAAATGTCGGTAAAGAATTTCATAAAAATATTGCGTTGCAAGTATAGTTATGAACCAACAAATTATCCTCGGTCAACGTTTAGATTGTTGTCACTTAAGCAAACCCAATTAAATTAACTGAAGTATTTAAACCTCGGATCGTCTCTCAAGGAATTGCAGGGAAGTGTATTTATTATTGGTTAAGAAAAATTATATTTTTGGGTTTTGTAATAAGAAACAAGAAAGTAAAATGGCGAGAAAATAAACTAATAACTAAGAAAGCTCTTAGCAAGGAAAGAGAATTAGAAGTTGGTGCACGGAATTGTGATCACACTTTTCACAACTCTGATACAACTAACCAGCAAGTGCACTGGGTCGTCCAAGTAATACCTTACATGAGCAAGGGTCGATCCCACGGAGATTGCCGGCTTGAAGCAAGCTATGGTTATCCTGTAAATCTTAGTCAGGAGATTCAAATGATATGAATGATTTTGTTTATGAAAAGTAAATAACATGAAATAAATGATACTTGTGATTCAGTAATGAGGAACAGGTTGAGGTTCCGGAGATGCTTTGTCGTCTGAATCTCTGCTTTCCTACTGTCTTCTTCTCCAAACACGCATGGCTTCTTCTATGGCCGGATGTATGTTGGTAGATCACCGTTGTCAATGGCTACCATCCTTCCTCTCAGTGAAAATGGTCCAAGCACGGCTTCTGTACGGCTAATCATCTGTCAAATCTCTCGTCTTGGATGAAAAATACTAGGCACAGCTAACGCACAGCTAATTGAAGAACGGAATGATTGATGGTTTAGAATTCAGAATAAATTCCCGTTGCAAGTATAGTTTCTAAACCAAGCAATCATCCTTTCTTACAAACGTTTTAGTTGTCACAAGTAACAAACCCCTTTGAAATTGATAACCGAAGTATTTAACCTCAGGTCGTCTTCTCAAGGAATTACAGGGAGGTATGTTCTTATTATTGGTTATGAGTCTTGTAAATTTGGGGTTTTGAAAGTAAGGAACAGGCAATTTAAATGACAAGTAAAATAAATTAACAATAATAAAATCTCTTGGCAAGGTATGAAAATTCGGAAGTCCTATCCTAGTTATCCTTATGAGAATTGAGTTTAATCCCACTTAGTTAACCTTTACGAAAGCAAGGGAAAGTCAAGTGGACTAATTAGTTAGATCCCCAAGTCCTAGCCAACTCCTAAGGAAAGACTAGAGTTAGTGGAATTCAATTCAATTAGCAGACATAACAATCAATCACGATAAGTTTGATAACTCAAGAGCCTCCAGTTAATCAATTAAAGCCAAGAATATAAAAAAAACTAAATAAGAATCAATAATTTGAAATACCTCAATTTATATTAAATAAAGAAAATCCTAACATGAATAGTTCATAAGCCAATTTGGCAACATAAATCAGATACGAATAAAAGCATTAGAGTAAATAGAAATATAAAAGGAGTATTGAACCTGAGAAGAAGTTGAAATAATAAAGTTGAAATAATAAGAAATCCTAATTCCTTTAAGAGGAATCCTAATCCTAAATCCTAAGAGAGAGGAGAGAACATCTCTCTCTAAAAACTACATCTAAAACTAAAAATTTTGAATTATGAGCTGATGATGATGAATGGATGCATTCCCCCACTTTATAGCCTCTAATCTGTATTTTCTAGGCCAAAAACTGGGTCAAAAACAACCCATAAATCACCCCAGCGATTTCTGTTACGTTCAGGTCGCAGCAAAGTGACGCGGAGGCGTCGTGCACGTGTTTGCGTGGATTGCATTTTTGCCAGGTCACGCGTCCGCGTGATTCACGCGTTCGTGTCGCCTGGCGTCGGGGCAGCTATAGAAAATTATATATCGTTGCGAAGCCCCGGACGTTAGCTTTCCAACGCAACTGGAACCATCTCATTTGGACCTCTGTAGCTCAAGTTATGACCGTTTGAGTGCGAAGAGGTCAGGCTGGACAGCTTAGCAATTTCTTCAACTTCTTGTATTCCTTCCACTTTTGCATGCTTTCTTTCCATTCTCTGAGCCATTCCTACCCTGTAATCTCTGAAAACACTCAACACATATATCAAGGCATCTAATGGTAATAAGAGAAGATTAATAATTAGCAAATATAAGATCAAAGAAGCATGTTTTCAATCATAGCACAAAATCAGGAAGGAAAAAATAAAACCATGCAAATAGTATGAATAAGTGGGTAAAGAGTTGATAAAAAGCACTCAATTGAGCATAAGATAAACCATAAAATAGTGGTTTATCACTAATCATCTGTCGGTTCTCACTCGTGTCGGAATAAGACCTCTCTGTCCTTTTGCACACTGTCACTGCGCCCAAAATTTGTGAGTTTGAGGCTCATTTGTTCTAGCCTTCACCACGAAGGTTCTGATCTGATGGGTTTGAATGCTCTATTGTCAGGAGATTCAAGTCAAACTCGTGGATTAGAAACCCAAGAGATACGCACTCAAGCTGTCGCCCAATGACTACGTTGAGCTCAGATAGAACGGGAGTGGTTGTCAAGTACGCGTTCATAAATTTGAGAATGATGATGAGTGTCACGGATCATCATATTCTTTATATTGAAGTATGAGTGAGTATCTTAGAATAGAATGAAGCGTGATTGAATAGAAAATAATAGTAATTGCATTAATCCATTGAGACACAGCAGAGCTCCTCACCCCCACCTATGGGATTTAGAGACTCATGCCGTAGAAGATACAATATGAGATGTAAAATGTCATTAGTTCAAAATGAATCTCTAAAAGTAGTTTATATACTAAACTAGTAACTTAGGTTTACAGAAAATGAGTAACTAAGTGCAGATAGTGCAGAAATCTACTTCCAGGCCCACTTGGTGAGTGTTTGGGCTGAGCTTTGGAGCATTCACGTTCATAGGCCATTCTTGGAGTTAAACGTCAGCTTGGGTGCCAGTTTGGGCGTTCAACTCCAGTTTTGGTGCCAGTTCCGGCATTTTACGCCAGAAAAGGGTCTCTAGCTGGCGTTTAACGCCAGTTTGGGCCATCAAATCTCGAGAAAAGTATGGACAATTATACATTTATCGAAAGCCCAGGATGTTAGCTTTCCAGCCCAATTGAGAACGCGCCAATTGAACTTCTGTAGCTCCAGAAAAATGCGTTTGAGTGCAGGGAGGTCAGAATCCAACAACATCTGCAGTTCTTTCTCAGCCTCTGAATCAAATTTTTGCTCAGATCCCTCAATTTCAGCCAGAAAATACCTGAAATTATAGAAAAACACACAAACTCATAGTAAAGTCCAGAAATGTGATTTTTGCATAAAAACTAATAAAAATAATAAAAAGTAACTAAAACATACTAAAAACTACCTAAAAATAATGCCAAAAAGCGTATAAATTATCCGCTCATCACAACACCAAACTTAAATTGTTGCTTTTCCCCAAGAAACTAAAAACAAAATAAGATAAAAAGAAGAGAAAATACAATAAATTTCATAATATCAATGAAGCTTAGTTCCAATTAGATGAGCGGGACTAGTAACTTTTTGCTTCTGAACAGTTTTGGCATCTCACTTTATCCTTTGAAGTTCAGAATGATTGGCATCCATAGGAACTCAGAATTCAGATAGTGTTATTAATTCTCCTAGTTTAGTATGTTGATTCTTGAACACAGCTACTTTATGAGTCGTGGCCGTGACCCTTAGCATTTTGTTTTCCAGTATTACCACCAGATACATAAATGCCACGGACACATAACTGGGTGAACATTTTCAGATTGTGACTCAGTTTTGCTAGAGTCCCCAGTTAGAGGTGCCCAGAGTTCTTAAGCACACTCTTTTTGCTTTGGATAACGGCTTTTACCACTCAGTCTCAAGCTTTTCACTTGGACCTTCATGACACAAGCACATGGTTAGGGACAGCTTGATTTAGCCGCTTAGGCCAGGATTTTATTCCTTTGGGCCCTCCTATCTATTAATGCTCAAAGCCTTGGATCTTTTTTACCCTTGCCTTTTAGTTTAAAGGGTTATTGGCTTTTTGCTCTTGCCTTTTGGTTTAAAGAGCTATTGGCTTTTTCTGCTTGCTTTTTCTTTATTTTTCGCCATTTTTTTCGCAAGCTTTGTGTTTTTCACTACTTTTTCTTGCTTCAAGAATCAATTTTATGATTTTTCAGATTATCAATAACATTTCTCTTTTTTCATTATTCTTTCAAGAGCCAACAATTTTAACATTCATAAATTTCACTATCTAAAATATGCACTGTTCAAGCATTCATTTAGAAAACAAAAAAGTATTGCCACCACATCAAAATAATTAAACTATTTTCAAGATAGAGTTCGAAATTCATGTACTTCTTTTTCTTTTTCAGAAAATATTTTTTCATTTAAGAAAGGTGAAAGATTCATGGAACATTAATAGCTTTAAGACATAGACACTAAACACTAATGATCATGTAATAAAAACAAGACTTAGCCAGAAAATAAACATAAAAACAGACAAATAACAATAAAAGCAAGAAAATTAAGGAGCGGGTCCACCTTAGTGACAGCGGCTACTTCTTCCTCTTGATGGTCCAATGGAGTGCTTGAACTCCTCTAGTTTGCTCCATCCTCTTTCTTAGTGATGGGCTTTGGTGATGAATTTCTCCATCTCCCAAGGTTCGGAGGTAGAAGCAATTGCCTTCCCTTTCCTCTTTCTAGAGGATTCTCTGACTTTGGGTGCCATAAGTGGTAATGGAAAGCAAAAAGCAGAACTTTTTCACACCAAACTTAAAAGCTTTGCTCGTCCTCGAGCAAAATAAGATAGAAGGGAGTAGAAGAAGAATGAGGTAATTAATTTTGAAAAACTTGTTAATGTTAAAAAAATTAAAAGGATTTGAAAAGAATTTGAGAAGATATGTAAGTTTGGAAAAAAGATATGGACAAAAATTAAAAAGAATTAAAAAAGAATTAAAAAGAATTTAAAGGATTATTAGTTTTTGAAAATAGAAATTGAAAGATGAACATTTGAAATATTTTTTATGCAAAACAATTATGAATTAAAACATGAAAAATTGAAAAAAATCGAATTGGAAACAAAATTACCTCCCCTTTGCTGTTCTGGCGTTAAACGCCCAGAATGATAGCCATTCTAGCATTTAACGCCCATCTGGCAGCCATTGGGAGTTTAATGCCTAGCCAGGTATCCTGGCTAGCGTTAAACGCCAGAATTTCTTTGTTACTAGGCTTTTTTTCTGAACGCCCAGGATGCTGCTGTTTCTGGCATTAAACGCCCAGAATGCTACCCATTCTGGCATTTAACGCACATAATGATAGCCTTACTGGCGTTAAACGCCTAGAATGATAGCCATTCTGGCGTTTAATGCCCAAAATGCCCCTTTATTGGCGTTTTGACGCCAGTGAGGTCTTTTTCTCTTTGATTCCTCTGCTTTTTGTCCTGAACCTTCATTTCTCTGACTTATTCACTGAAATCCATTAACGAACATGAATAACAAAATTAAATAGACTCATATAATTGTTATAAACATCTAATTTTTGATAATGGCTGGGTTGCCTCCCAGCAAGCGCTTCTTTACTGTCTTTAGCTGGACTTTACTGAGCTTTTAATTTAGTCTCAGTTTTGAGTACTCTTGCTCAACATTGCCTTCAAGATAATGTTTGACTCTCTGTCAATTAACAATGAACTTTTTGTCAGAGTCAATATCCTGAAGCTCTACATATCCATATGGTGACTGACGTGGCAGAAATTGGTGAGTTAAGAAATTAATATAAGAGATACGTTGCAAGTACAGTTCTTAACCAACCAGAAATCCGCTTATCAATTTAGAAGGTTGTCACACAATTTTTATTAAAATATTGGGAGTATGAGTCCCAAGTCATCTCCCAACGAGTTGCAGAAAGGTGTGCTATTTTATTAATCAGATGTTTTCAAAAAAATGGTTTGAGTTGAATAACAGGAAATTAAATTAGAGAATTTGTGTAATTTTAAATAAAAGCCTTGGCTGGGAGTAGATTAGTTGGAAGCCCTATTCTTGTTGGAGTACTCTCAAGATTAATTGATAATTGAGGGTTGTTCTGTTTAGTTATCCCTTACTAGGTAAGGGAAAGTCAAACAAGTTGGAAAGCTATTTCTATTCACAAGTCCCAATCCGCTCAATTGAAAAGGATTGGTGTCGGTGACTAGAGGGCAAACCAACAATAAACTCAATTACAATTTTTCTTTTAAGCATTCCAACTCAAGGTCTTCCTTTCAATCAACTCCCATCCAAGTTATGGAACTACTCACTCATTGTGAATGTAGAATTCATAACATAGGAAAGGGAAATATAGAAAGACATGATAAACAATAATCAAAGGGATCAATTAAAAATAAAAATAGTTCTTGTATTAATAAACTCTAAAAATAATTCAATAATAATTCTAAATAAACAAAGGACATGGAAGAGTAAGAGACAGGTAAAGAAAACAAACTAGAATGACGAAGTCTTGCTGAGGTAATAGCTCTTCTCAATATCCCAATGCGAAAAGCAATAAAAAATAAAATCCTAAGAACTATGAATGTGTAGAGAGAAACCTAGAGGAGGAGAAAACTAGATCTAAAACTGAGAATTGTCTATAATGAATTGTTGTTTTCGTTTCTGCATGTTCCTTGGCTCTAGTCTGCTTTTCTGGGCCGAAAATTGGGTCAAAACAGGGCCCAAAATCGCCTCCAGCGAATTCTGCAGATTCTGCAGATCGCGCATGTCACGCGATCGCGTCATTCATGCGGATGCGTCATTCGGCGTTTTGCCTTGCCACGCGTGCATGTCGTCCACGCCTCTGCGTCACTTGTGCAGTTCCAATCCGCGCGGTCGCGTGAGCCATGTGTCCGTGTCACTGTGATTTCCTCTATGTCGCGCGGTCGCGTGAACCATGCGTCCGCGTCACTTCTCGCTGCTCATCTCCTCAATTTCTTGTGTTCCTTCCATTTTTGCAAGCTTCCTTTCCAATCTCCAAGTCATTCATGCCCTATAAAGCCTGAAACACTTAACACATAGATCACGGCATCTAATGGAATGAAGGAGAATTAAGATACATAATTAAAAGTCTTTAGGAAGCAAATATTCAATCATGTAATAATTTTAGGAAGGAAATATAAATGCATGCCAATCATATGAATAAGTGGGTAAAGAATTGATAAAACCATACAATTAAGCACAATATAAACCATGAAATAGTGGTTTATCAACCTCCCCACACTTAAACATCAGCAAGTCCTCATGCTTAGTTGAGGGAGATAAAATAAATGAGTAGGAACATGTAAAACTCATGTAATGCAATGCAACCTATGTATATGAATGCAACTATATGATTCTTGTCTACTTGATCAAAAGTAAACAGGTTCTTCGAGACAATCACAAATCAAACTCCACTAATTCAATTCTTATATAGTAAGAACAGATAAAAATGCAAGAAGGTAGCTCATGAAAGCAGGAACATAGAATTTAAGCATTGAACCCTCACTGATGATGTATGTACACTCTAATCTCTCTAGTGTATAGGGCAATCACTCTATCCTTCTCTAATCATGCTTTTTAATTTTTGTTCTTCACCTAACCAATCAACAACATTTAATATATTAATGCAAACATCATGAGGTCTTTTCAAGGTTGTAATGGGGCCAAGGTAAGGGTAAGGATACATATATGGCTAAGTAAGATTATAAATTGAATCTTTACTTAACCCAAGCTTCAACCCAACATATATATATTCAATATAACTTAAAATTTACACCCAGCTACCCAAAATTTTTCTTTCACATTCCATACTCATGTATCAATTTTTTTTATTTTAATTTTATCATACATGCATTGATCTTTGAATTCTTAACTTAGCATTGGGGTAATTTTGTCCCCTTAATTATTTATTGAATATTTTTGGATTTTTTTTTCAACATAAACTAAAAATAAACATAGCTAATCAATGCACATAGATTTTTAATTCTTATAGTTTCACATGAGTAGGTACCCAAATTTCCATTGTATTATCATGACACATTTCCTTATTATCTTTTGTTCCCACAATTTTCCATACTTAATTAACACACACAATTCTATCTTAAGCTAACCAAAGATTCAATTGGGGTATAAAATTGTTTTTCTGCTTAAGGCTAGTAATGTGGTAAAATACAGAACAAATGGGATTTAAAGGCTCAAAGTGGCTAACAAAGGTAATTGAAAGGGTAGGCTTAATTTGGATAAGTGAGTTTAAACAAGTAATGGCCTCAATCATATGCAAACATATAAATATATTAAACATTGGACATATAGGATGAAACAAAATTTAGATTACAATCAAAGAGAAGTAAACACACAAGAATAAAATAATTATGGTTAAATAATGTAACCATACATTTGGGCTCAAATCTCACAGGTTGTGTGTTCTTTAGCTCAAAAATCATGTTCCAAATACAACTTCAAGCAATTTTAACATAAAAGTTTTGATTAAAATTAGTGAAATTTTGTTCTAAAGATAGGGTCTTAGAAGAAACTTATTGTCTTTTCAATAAAGTAGAACATGCATGCAACTAATCTATTACTATGCAATTTATCCTATTCTACAAAAGAAAAACTAACTAAATATCCTAATTTATTGGTGTTAGGGAAGAGAAATTACCTCCGAAAGTCAGGTACTGACCGACCTCCCCACATTTAAGGCTTTGCACCGTCCTCGGTGCCATCTATCAGGAACAAAGGTGGGCTGGTAGCAGTATCTCCACAGTCGGGACCGTCATGGCTCCCTGTGCTGGTAAAAGAAGTGGAGTCCGGGGTGTCTGAGTCCTTAAATTTTCCCATAATCAGCTCCTTAAGGTATGTGAATTGGCGGTTGTTACGGCGCTCTCTCAGCTTAGCTTTCTGTTCCTGCCGATCCAACTTTTCAAGTATCTGATAGAGCAGTTGGGTTGTTGTAGGTGCTTGTGGTGTGGAAGGAGGAATGTCCTCAGCCAGTTCGGTAGGCTGGCTTGTAGTGGCTGCTGGAAGTCTAATATATTTCCCGTTAGGGACGTATTGATCATCCCGTGGAAGCATGGCTTTGGTGTCCCCAGCTCTGTAGGAGACTCCGACTGCTGAGACGAGATCTGAGACCAAGGCGGAAAAAGGTAAGTTGCCCGTAATCTGTACGTGTCCCATGGCATTCCGGATGTGTCTTGGTAAGTTCAGAGGCTGGTCTGTAAGGATGCACCATAGTAGAACGGCCATGTCTGCAGTGAAAGAGGACTCGTGAGTGTTCGGAAAGACGTAATGGGGCATGATCTGTGCCCATACGTGAGCCTCCAAGGTAAGTGCTGAAGCCGATATTCCCTTAGGGCGGGAACGATGGTATCCGTAGATCCATCTGCTGCCAGGTAGTGTGATAACTCTGAGAACGGCGTCCCAATCAATTGGTACATCTGGCGCTTGAGTGCGGCTTCTTGAAAGGCATCCAATGCTTCTGGAGCAGGGGGAAGATCTATAGCTCGTTGAATGGCCTCTTCTGTAATGGGGACTTGCTTCTGACGTACATAGACAGACTGCAGGGTTGGCAGGTGGAAATTAGAGTAGAACTCAACTACCCAAGAAAGATTAGCCTGCCTTGGCTGTCTCTGTAGGAAACCCCATTGTCTTCGTTCAATTTGCGGCTCAACAAAGGTAGCAATATTGGGCGGGAGGATAAGAAGGTATTCGTTGTTGTAACTTCGTTCCGCCAGGATAGGGAACATCTGCTCACAGTAGCGATTGGGAAATCGCGCAGTGTCCTTTGCTGGTAAGGCTTTCTCCTTTTCATCAACCTTTATAATCCTCTTAATTCTCTTTGTTGAGGGTTTGACTGCAGTTGAAGAAGGCTCTTCCACTAATGCTCTTTTTGTTCCTCTTCTTGCTGGTGGTTTAGGAGTAGCTTTCTCTTTTCCTTTCTTTGTGGCCATCCTGAAAAGGGAAAAAGAAAGTAACATGAATTCAAAGGGACAGAGCAAGGAAGAGGATGGTATAAGTGATAATCAATGCACGGTAAAGAGGATGTCGTTAACACATGGTCATAACTACATGTGAAAAGTTCACCAATGGAAATATAGAAAGTGCATTTGATGACAATTAAATGCAAGGTGTTTATTGGCATGCAGGAAAAGGCATGAGTAGCATAGATCAAGCATTTAATTTGTTAAATATGTTATCACTCGTAACAAACTAACCATCACGTTTGTATTGACAATTAAATTAAATTAATAAAATAGTAAAGGGAATTGATGAAAAGCAAGCATTGAATAGTAGAATAGAATAATGTAGAAAATGCATAATGCCATATGGGATTTTTTACAAACACGTAGCATGCATGATGAATAAACTATTGAAAATAATAATTTGAACATGCAAGCAATCCTTTAAAAAGTAATATATAATTGCCAAACAATTTTTGCAACAATCCACAAGCGTATAATGAGAAATAATGACTCAATTAAATTTCTAACACCAATTAAAAGAAAAAAAAGAAAGAAAAAGAAAATATGGATAATGAAAGTAAAAAGAAAAGAAAAGAAGAAAACATAGAAATAGGAAAGATAATGGAAAAGTAAGGAAATAAGAAGAAAAACCTTGTTAATGGTGGTGAGAAAGTAGAAAGTGAGAAAGAAGGAAGAAGGAAGAAGGAAGAAATAAGGAAGGAAAAGAGAAAATAGGATTTGGGGAAAAGAAAGATAAGATATTTTGGCAATTTAGGGTAAGCTGTGCGGCGCAAGCGACGCGGACGCGTGGGTGACGCGTTCGCGCGAATTGCGCTTATTCAAATTGACGCGGTCACGTCGGTCATGTGGTCGCGTGACACGGTTTATGCTACTGGCGCGAGGGCAGCCTCGCGCTCGCACAACTCTCTGTTCAAAATCTTATTGTGCCAAATTTTGGGTGACACGATCGCATGGGTCATGCGACCGCGTGAGTGGCCACTATTGGGATATGACGCGGACACGTGGGGCACACGTTCGCGTGGTAAGGGCTGTGCGTCTAGCGCTAGTCCAGCACCACTCCAGCATAACTTTTGGCTATTCATCATTTTCACGTCGATTTTCATGTCACGCAGCCGCGTGGGTGACGCGGTCGCGTGGGAGGCCAATTTTTTCCACCTGACGCGGATGCGTGGGGCGATTTGTGCCAAAGGCACGTCTCCAGCCACGCTCCTGCATGACTTTCTGTTCGCTTTCTTATTCTTTCTGAGCCACCTGCGACGCGGACGCGTCATTGATGCGGTCGCGTTGCGTGAATTTTTTTTTAAATAAAAACATGCAAATGCAGATGAAAGCTAAATGTGCGAATAAGGAGAAGAGTTATCGAAAAAGAAAACTGTGAATAAAGAAAAGAACGATCATACCATGGTGGGTTGTCTCCCACCTAGCACTTTGCTTTAACGTCCGTAAGTTGGACGCTCCACTAACTCAGTCTTCGGCTATGTGTGGATCTTCCAAGAGGAAGATCTTGAGCTCCTTGTTTTTCTTCAACTTCTCATCATGGTACAGCTTTAAACGATGTCCATTAAATTTAATGAGTTCAGAGCTTGAAGGATGACTTAGGTGAAAAACTCCGTACGGCTCAGCCTTCTCTACTCTGTATGGACCTTCCCATCTTGATCTCAACTTGCCTGGCATGAGCCTCAGTCTAGATTTGTAAAGGAGGACTAAGTCCCCAGGTTGGAACTCTTTCCTGTTGATGTGCTGATCATGTACAGCCTTCATCTTTTCCTTGTACAACCTTGAGTTCTCATAAGCTTCCAGGCGAAGGCTTTCTAATTCTTGCAGTTGTAATTTCCTTTCAGCTCCAGCTATTTCAAATCCCATGTTGCACTCTTTTACTGCCCAAAAGGCTTTGTGCTCTACTTCAACTAGGAGATGACAGGCTTTTCCATAAACTAAGCAGAAAGGACTCATCCCAATGGGTGTCTTGTATGCTGTTCTGTATGCCCAAAGTGCATCTTGTAGCCTGGTGCTCCAGTCTCTCCTATGAGGTTTGACTATCTTCTGCAATATACGCTTTATCTCTCTGTTTGACACCTCGGCTTGCCCATTAGTCTGAGGATGGTAGGCTGTTGCAATTTTATGAATTATCCCATGCTTCTTCATTAATCCTGTTAGTCCCCTGTTACAAAAATGGGTGCCTTGATCGCTCACGATTGCTCGTGGGGATCCAAAGCGACAAATAATGTGGTTTCTAACAAAGGAAACAACAGTGTTAGCATCATTAGTGGGTAGGAATTGCTTCCACCCATTTGGAAACGTAATCCACAGCTAACAATATATAAAAATAACCAATAGAATTTGGAAATGGACCCATGAAGTCAATGTCCCAAACATCAAAAACTTCACAGAAAAGCACAATTTGTTGAGGCATCTTATCCCTCTTGGATATATTACCAAATTTTTGGCATGGGAAACAAGATTTATAAAATTCAGCAGCGTCTCTAAAAAGAGTAGGCCACCAGAATCCACAGTCTAGGATTTTTCTAGCTGTTCTTTGAGGGCCAAAATGTCCTCCACTCTCAAATGAGAGGCAGGCCTCTAAGATGGACTGGAATTCTGATTGAGGCACACACCGTCTAATTACCTGGTCAGCGCCACATCTCCATAAATATGGGTCATCCCATATATAATATTTAGACTCGCTTTTCAGCTTGTCTCTTTGATGCTTAGTAAAGTTTGGAGGAAAAGTGCGGCTAACTAGATAATTAGCTACAGGTGCATACCAAGGGACTACTTCAGATACTGCTTGCAGGTTATCAAATGGGAAATTATCAGCTATAGGAGTGGAGTCATGCTTAATGTGCTCAAGGCGACTCAAGTGGTCTGCCACTAGATTCTGGTTACCACTCCTATCCTTAATTTCTAAATCAAATTCTTGTAGTAGCAGTATCCAACGTATAAGCCTTGGTTTGGATTCCTTTTTAGCTAATAGATACTTTAGAGCTGCGTGATCTGAGTACACTACTACTTTTGTACCAAGTAAATAGGCTCGAAATTTATCCAGAGTTAAAACAATAGCAAGAAGCTCTTTCTCAGTAGTAGTATAATTAGACTGAGTGGCATCTAAAGTTTTAGACGCATAAGCAATTACAAAGGGGTCCTTACCTTCATGCTGAGCCAGTGCTGCACCTACTGCATGGTTGGAAGCATCACACATTATTTCAAATGGCTGGCTCCAGTCTGGTCCTCTCACAATTGGAGCTTGAGTCAGGGCGGTCTTCAGCTTATCAAACGCTTGTTTGCAATCCTCACTGAACTCGAACTCAATATCTTTCTGCAGTAGTCTAGATAAGGGAAGAGCTACCTTACTGAAGTCCTTAATGAATCTCCTGTAAAAACCTGCATGGCCAAGGAACGAACAGACTTCCCTCACAGAAGAGGGGTAAGGTAAACTAGAAATAACATCCACCTTTGTTGGATCTACAAAAATACCAGTATTAGACACAACATGTCCTAGTACAATCCCTTGTTTGACCATAAAGTGACATTTTTCAAAATTCAATACAAGGTTTGTACTGACACAACTATCTAACACTCTAGATAAACTATCCAAGCAAAGAGTAAAGGAGTCACCATATACACTAAAATCATCCATAAAACCTCCATACAGTCCTTAATAAGATCAGAGAAAATACTCATCATGCACCTTTGGAAAGTAGCTGGTGCATTACACAAGCCAAGGGGCATTCTTTTGTAAGCATAAGTCCCAAAAGGACATGTAAAAGTGGTCTTTTCCTGATCTTCAGGAGCTATATGAATCTAGAAATAGCCTGTGTAACCATCTAAGAAACAATAATGTGATTTACCTGACAAGCGATCCAGCATTTGATCAATGAATGGAAGAGGATAGTGATCCTTACGAGTGGCCTGGTTTAGGCGTCTGTAGTCAATGCAGACCCTCCAGGCGTTCTGAACTCTGGTTACCATGAGCTCTCCATGCTCATTCTTCACTGTAGTGACTCCAGACTTCTTGGGCACCACTTGTACTGGACTTACCCATTCACTGTCTGAGATGGGGTAGATGATATCTGTCTCCAGTAGTCTGGTCACTTCCTTTTTGACAACCTCTAAGATAGTGGGGTTTAGTCTTCTCTGGGGTTGATGGACAGGCTTTGCTCCCTCTTCTAAAAATATTCTGTGCTCACAAACTTGAGGGTTGATGCCTACTATGTCTGCCAAACTCCAACCAATTTCCTTCTTGTGCCTTCTCAGCACACTAAGTAGCTGCTCTTCTTGTGGAGAAGTGAGTTCCCTTGCAATAATAACTGGAAACTTCTGCTTGTCCTCAAGGTAAGCATATTTGAGGTGTGGAGGGAGGGGTTTCAATTCTAATTTCTGCTCATGGTCAGGCTCTGGGGTGTCTGGAGCTGGTAACAATGGTAAAGCACTTTCATTGTCCTTTGAGAATGTCCCCACACTTGGACCTTGTCCTATGTACCTCTCTTCAAATTCCTCCTGGTGAACTTTAGCCACAGTTTCATCTGTGATGTCACACTGGAGGATAGAATGATCCTCTGGAGGATGCTTCATAGCTCCATTCAGATTGAAGATTACTACTCGGCCATCTATTTCAAAAGAGTATGTTACTGAAAAAGCATCCAACTTGAACTTTGAGGTCTTCAGGAATGGTCTTCCGAGTAGGATTGATGATGGCTTTTCTGAGTCATTTTGGGGCATCTCCAGGATATAAAAATCAATGGGAAAGGTGAGCCCCTTAATGCCCACTAATACATCTTCAGCAACTCCAGCCACTGTAATAATGCTTCTATCTGCTAACACAAAATGAGCTGCCAACCTTTTTAAGGGAGGGAGCCTCAAATTATCATATATAGACAAATGCATTATACTAACACATGCTCCTAAATCACACATGCAGTCAGAAAATATCACACCACCAATAACACAATTAACCATACATGGACCTGGATCACTACACTTTTCAGGTATACCTCCCATTAAAGCAGATATAGAACTACCTAAAGGAATAGTTTCTAATTCATTAATTTTGTCTTTATGTATACATAAATCTTTTAGAAACTTTACGTACTTAGGTACCTACTGAATAACATCAAAAAGGGGAACAGTTACCTCAACCTTTTTGAATATTTCTACCATTTTGGGATCAGGTTCCAGCTGCTTCCTGGGCTTCCTTGCAAGTTGTGGAAATGGAATGGGAATGGTGTCCTTCAGAGCTTCAGCATCCTCTGGTGCTTCTTCCCGTGGTTGAACTTCTTCTTCATCAACCATGTCCTGTATGTCCTCTTCCTCTTCAACATCTTCTACTTCCACTACCTCTTCAGCTGAGGCGTGTTCTGGTGGGTTTGGCTCCTCCTGATTCCTCTCCTATAGTGTGGTTCTGGACCTTAGGGTGATGGCATTGATGCCACCCTTTGGATTGGGTAATGGTTGAGAGGGGATTCCACTAGAGCTCAAAGGCTGGTTATTGGAGTTATTCATTGATCCAATCTGTGAGATAAGAGCTTGCAAGGTAGAGTTCAGACCATTTAGAGTAGAATTAAGGTTATTTTCCATGGCCTGTTGTCTCTGATCAATAGATTGTAGTAACTCATCATTAGCAGATGAAGAAGGATAAGTGATCTGAGAGGTCTGCTGTTGGTTATTCAGTGGTCCTTGGGATTGCCTCAGGTGAGGTGCTCTGTATGGCTGGTTCTGGTTCTGCTGCCTGTTGTTGTTATTATTCCACCTCTGATTTCCCTAATTGTCTCTGCCTCCTCTGTTATTGTTGTCCCTCCAATTCTGGTTAGAATTGTCCTGCCATCCATGGTTGTAACTGCCACCTTGATTGTACCCTTGGTTGGGGCGGTCATAGAAGTTATGAGTGGCTGCCACGGTATTATCTTCCTGCTGGAGCTGCGGACATTCATCAGTATAATGGCTATAATCAGCACAGATTTCACAAACTCTTTGTGGGACTAACTGTTGGCTTTGCTGTGGTGGAGAAGGTTGAGCTTGCTAACTTTGTTGTTGATTCAATTGCATCTGCTTTAGTAAGTTGGTCATTTCACAGATACTCTGAGTTAGAGCAGCAGTCTCTCTGCTAGAGGATACTTCTGCAACAGCTTTTGAATGGCCTTGTTTTTGCCTGTGATTCCGAGTAGATTCAGCTAAATCGCTGTTCAATTGCCATGCCTCATCAGTGGTCTTGTACTTTTTCATGGACCCATTGCTAGTACTTTCCAATGTGGTCTTATCTTGGGGGCTCATACCCTGAGTGACGTAGCCGAGCAACACTATCTTGTCAATCATATGGTGGGGGCATGCTTCCAGAAGGTTGTTGAAGCGCTTCCAGTATTCATAGAGAGTCTCGAATTCATCCTGAACAATCATGGAGATGTGTTTCCTCAGTTTATCAGTAACTTCAGCTGGAAAGAATTTTTCTAAAAATTATCTTCTAAGTGTATCCCAGTCGGATACAGTTCCTGCGGGTTGAGTGTAGTACCATTCTCTCGCCTTTCCCTCAATAGAGAATAGGAAGGCTTTTAACAAAATTGAAGTTTCATCTGCACCATCACGCCTGACAGTAGAACAGGCTGCTTGGAAGTCTCTAAGGTGCTTGATAGGTTCTTGAGCAAGTAAGCCATGAAACTTGGGCATCAAATTGAGCAGTGCTGTTTTTATTTCAAAGTTCGTAGCCACCGCTGGGTGATGCGCTTGAAACGGTTGCATTGAAAAATAAGGGGCTCCAGCCTCCTGGATAGTAATTCTCCTAAGTGCTGTCATGTCACCTGCACGTAAATCAACCGAATCAGCAGAAAGGCAGCCTGTTTCTTCCTCAAGTGACGTTTCAGATCCGCCCTCAGAGAGGACTAACCGACGCCGAGCTTGCCTTATTCGTAAAATAGTTCTTTTAATCTCAGGATCGAATACTGGCAAGCTTGGATCAGGAAGTGAACGCGTCATCTAACCAAAGAAACATGCAGCTCATAGTAGCAAAATAAAATAAAATGCAAATAAATAAATTCAAATTAATAACTTTAGCACTCTATTGCAACTCCCTGGCAACGGCGCCAAAAATTGACGTGGCGGAAATTGGTGAGTTAAGAAATTAATATAAGAGATACGTTGCAAGTACAGTTCTTAACCAACCAGAAATCCGCTTATCAATTTAGAAGGTTGTCACACAATTTTTATTAAAATACTGGGAGTATGAGTCCCAGGTCGTCTCCTAACGAGTTGCAGAAAGGTGTGCTATTTTATTAATTAGATGTTTTCAAAAAAATGGTTTGAGTTGAATAACAAGAAAATAAATTAGAGAATTTGTGTAATTTTAAATAAAAGCCTCGGCTGGGAGTAGATTAGTTGGAAGCCCTATTCTTGTTGGAGTATTCTCAAGATTAATTGATAATTGAGGGTTGTTCTGTTTAGTTATCCCTTACTAGGTAAGAGAAAGTCAAACAAGTTGGAAAGCTATTTCTATTCACAAGTCCCAATCCACTCAATTGAAAAGGATTGGTGTCGGTGACTAAAGGGCAAACCAACAATAAATCCAATTACAATTTTTCTTTTAAGCATTCCAACTCAAGGTCTTCCTTTCAATCAACTCCCATCCAAGTTATAGAACTACTCACTCATTATGAATGTAGAATTCATAACATAGGTGGTGCACGAAATTACAATCACACTTTTGTAACTCCGCACAACTAACCAGCAAGTGCACTGGGTCGTCCAGGTAATACCTTACGTGAGTAAGGGTCGATCCCACGGAGATTATCGGCTTGAAGCAAGCTATGGTTATCTTGTAACTCTTAGTCAGGATATCAGTAATTCTCATATTTAATTGTAAAAAGTAAAAAAACATGAAATAAATACTTGTTATGCAGTAATGAAGAACAGGTTGAGGCTTTGGAGATGCTTTGTCTTCTGAACCTCTGCTTTCCTACTGTCTTCTTCTTCATGCACGAAAGACTCCTTCCATGGCAAGCTTTATGTTGGGCATCACCGTTGTCAATGGCTACATCCCGTCCTCTCAGTAAAAATGTTCCAAATGCACTGTCACCGCACGGCTAATCATCTGTCAGTTCTCGATCATGTCGGAATAGGATCCATTGATCCTTTTGCGTCTGTCACTACGCCCAACACTCGCGAGTTTGAAGCTCGTCACAGTCATCCCTTCCCAGATCCTACTCAGAATACCACAGACAAGGTTTAGACGTTCCGGATCTCAGGAATGACCGCCAATGATTCTAGCTTATACCACGAAGACTCTGATTTGAATCATGAGGCTAAGAGATATGCATTCAATCTAAGGTAGAACGGAGGTGGTTGTCAGGCACGCGTTCATAGGTGAGAATGATGATGATTGTCACGGATCATCACATTCATCAGGTTGAAGTGCGAATGAATATCTTAGAATGGAAGCAAGCGTGATAGAATGGAAAACAGTAGTAATTGCATTAATTCATGAAGAACAGCAGAGCTCCTCACCCCCAACAATGGGGTTTAGAGACTCATGCCGTAGAGAACACTACAAGAAACGTGTAAAAGTGTCATGAGGTACAAGATGAATCACTGAAAGTAGTATTTATAGTAAACTAGTGACCTAGGGTTACAGAAAATGAGTAAGCTATGGTGTTTATTGTAAAATTCCACTTTCGGGGCCCACTTGGTGTGTGCTTGGGCTGAGCATTGAAGCTTTCATGTGTAGAGACATTTCCTAGAGTTAAACGCCAGTTTTTATGCCAGTTTGGGCGTTTAACTCTAGCTTTTGTGCCAGTTCTGGAGTTAAACGCCAGAATTCTTGAGCTGACTTGGAACGCCTGTTTGTGCCATCAAATCTCGGGAAAAATATGGGCTATTATATATTGCCGAAAAGCCCATGATGTCTACTTTCCAACGCAATTGAGAGCGTGCCAATTGGGCTTCTGTAGCTCCAGAAAATCCACTTTGAGTACAGGGAGGTCAGAATCCAACAACATCTGCAATCCTTTTTCAGCCTCTGAATAAGATTTTTGCTCAGGTCCCTCAATTTCAGCCAGAAAATACCTGAAATCACAGAAAAACACACAAACTCATAGTAAAGCCCACAAAAGTGATTTTTATTTAAAAACTAATAAAAACATAATAAAAACTAACTAAAACATACTAAAAACATACTAAAAACAATGCCAAAAAGCGTATGAATTATCCGCTCATCCCAACACCAAACTTAAATTGTTGCTTGTCCCCAAGCAACTAAAAATAAAATAGGATAAAAAGAAGAGAATATACAATGAATTCCAAAAACATCTATGAAGATCAGTATTAATTAGATGAGTGGGGCTTTTAGCTTTTTGCCTCTGAACAGTTTTGGCATCTCACTTTATCCTTTGAAGTTCAGAATGATTGGCTTCTATAGGAACTCAGAATCCAGATAGTATTATTGATTCTCCTAGTTACATATGTTGATTCTTGAACACAGTTACTTTATGAGTCTTGGCTGTGACCCTAAGCACTTTGTTTTCCAGTATTACCACCGAATACATAAATGCCACAGACACATAACTGGGTGAACCTTTTCAGATTGTGACTCGGCTTTGCCCAAGTCCCCAATTAGAGGTGTCCAAAGCTCTTAAGAACACTCTTTTTTTGCTTTGGACCACGACTTTAACCGCTCAGTCTCAAGTTTTCACTTGACACCTTCACGCCACAAGCACATGGTTAGGGACAGCTTGGTTTAGCCGCTTAGGCCAGGATTTTATTCCTTTAGGCCCTCCTATCCACTGATGCTCAAAGCCTTGGATCCTTTGCTTGAAATTTTGTGCCCAAGGACAATTCCTTCAGTCACCATAAAGTGACATTTTTCCCAGTTCAAGACCAGGTTAGTTTCTTGGCACCTTTTCAGGACAAGTGCTAGATGATCAAGACAGGAGTTGAATGAGTCTCCAAATACTGAGAAGTCATCCATGAAGACTTCCAAGAATTTCTCTACCATATCAGAGAAAATAGAGAGCATGCACCTCTGAAAGGTTGCAGGTGCATTACAGAGACCAAAAGGCATTCTTCTGTAAGCAAATACTCCAGATGGACATTTGAATGCTATTTTCTCTTGGTCTTAAGGATCCACTACAATTTGGTTGTAGCCTGAATAGCCATCCAAAAAGCAGTAGTATTCATGACCTGCTAGTCTCTCTAGCATTTGGTCTATGAATAGTAAAGGAAAATGATCCTTTCTGGTGGCTGTATTGAGCCTTCTGTAATCAATACACATACGCCACCCTGTAACTGTTCTTGTGGGAACTAGTTCATTCTTTTCATTATGGACCACTGTCATGCCTCCCTTCTTGGGGACAACTTGGACAGGACTCACCCAGGGGCTATCAGAAATAGGATAAATAATCCCAACCTCTAGTAACTTAGTGACCTCTTTTTGCACCACTTCTTCATGGCTGGATTTAGCCGCCTCTGTGGTTGAACCACTGGCTTAGCATCATCCTCTAGTAGGATCTTGTGCATACATCTTGTTGGGCTAATGCCCTTAAGGTCACTTATTGACCACCCAAGAGCTGTCTTGTGTGTCCTTAGCACTTGAATTAGTGCTTTCTCTTCCTGTGGATTTAAAGCAGAGCTTATGATCACTTGAAAAGTGTCACCCTCTCCCAAAAATGCATATTTCAGGGATGGTGGTAGTGGTTTGAGCTCAGGTTTAGGAGGTTTCTCCTCTTCCTGAGGGATTTTCAGAGGTACTTTTATTTCCTCTGATTCCTTCAGATCAGGCTGAACATCTTTAAAGATGTCTTCTAGCTCTGATTCAAGACTCTCAGTCATATTGATCTCTTCCACTAAAGAGTCAATAATATCAGTGCTCATGCAGTCATTTGATGTGTCTGGATGCTGCATAGCTTTGACAGCATTTAACTTGAACTCATCCTCATTGACTCTCAGGGTCACTTCCCCTTTTTGTACATCAATAAGAGTTCGTCCAGTTGCTAGGAAAGGTCTTCCTTGAATGAGAGTTGCACTCTTGTGCTCCTCCATTTCCAGCACTACAAAGTCAGTGGAAAGGCAAATGGCCCAACCTTGACAATCATGTCTTCAATGATGCCTGATGGATATTTAATGGAGCCATCAGCAAGTTAAAGACATATCCGGGTTGGTTTGACTTCTTCAGTCAATCCAAGCTTTCTGATAGTGGATGCAGGTATTAGATTGATACTTGCTCTAAGGTCACATAGGGCTGTCTTGGTACAGGCACCCTCTAATGTGCATGGTATCATAAAGCTTCCTGGATCTTGAAGCTTCTCTGGTAAGCTTTTCAGAATGACTGCACTGCATTCTTCAGTGAGAAACACTCTTTCAGTTTCTCTCCAATCCTTCTTATGACTTAAGATATCTTTCATGAACTTAGCATAAAAGGGCATTTGCTCAAGTGCCTATGCAAATGGAATCTTTATTTCAAGAGTCCTGAGATAGTCTGCAAAATGGGAAAATTGTTTATCCTGTTCCACTTGGCGGAGTTTCTGAGGGTAAGGCATCTTGGCTTTATATTCTTCAACCTTAGTTGCTGCAGGTTTATTCCCTACAGAAGTGGTTGGAGAAGCCTTCTTAGAGGGGTTACTATCAGCACTTGCAGGTGTCTGATCCCTCATTGGCGTTTGAACGCCAGGATTGGGTGCTGGATGGGTGGTGCACGAAATCACAATCACACTTTTGTAATTCTGCACAACTAACCAGCAAGTGCACTGGTCGTCCAAGTAATACCTTACGTGAGTAAGGGTCGATCCCACGGAGATTGTTTGCTTAAAGCAAGCTATGGTTATCTCGTAACTCTTAGTCAGGATATCAATAACTCTGAGATTTAATTGTAAAAAGTAAAAGAACATGAAATAAATACTTGTTTTGTAGTAATGGAGAACAGGTTGAGGTTTTGGAGATGCTCCATCTTCTGAATCTCTGCTTTCCTACTGTCTTCTTCTTCAAGCACGCAAGGCTCCTTCCAAGGCAAGCTGTTTGTTGGGTTTCACCGTTGTCAATGGCTACCTCCCGTCCTCTCAGTGAAAATGTTCAACGCGCTCTGTCACAGCACGGCTAATCATCTGTCGGTTCTCGATCATGTCGGAATAGAATCCAGTGATTCTTTTGCGTCTGTCACTAACGCCCAACACTCGCGAGTTTGAAGCTCGTCACAGTCATTCAATCCTTGAATCCTACTCAGAATACCACAGACAAGGTTTAGACCTTCCGGATTCTCAAGAATGGCCGCCAATGGATTCTAGCTTATACCACGAGGATTCTGATTAAGGAATCCAAGAGATACACACTCAATTGAAGGTAGAACGGAGGTGGTTGTTAGGCACACGTTCATAGGTGAGAATGGTGATGAGTGTCATGGATCATCACATTCATCAGGTTGAAGAACAAGTGGTATCTTGGAATAGAACAAGCATGATTGAATGGGAAAAACAGTAGTAATTGCATTAATCCATCAAGACACAGCAGAGCTCCTCACCCCCAACCATGGGGTTTAGAGACTCATGCCGTAGAAGATACAAAATGAAACGTGTAATGTGTCATGAGGTAAAGATACAATAGCAAAAAGGTCTTATTTATAGAGAACTGGTAGCCTAGGGTTTACAGAAATGAGTAAATGACGTAAATATCCACTTCTGGGACCACTTGATGTGTGCTTGGGCTGAGCATTGAAGCATTTTCGTGTAGAGACTTCTCTTGGAGTTAAACGCCTGCTTTTGTGCCAGTTTGGGCGTTTAACTCCCACTTTTGTGCCAGTTCCAGCGTTTAACGCCGGGAATTCTGGTGCTCACTTTGAACGCCAGTTTGGGCCATCAAATCTTGGACAAAGTATGGACTATTATATATTGCTGGAACGCCCTGGATGTCTACTTTCCAACGCAATTGAGAGCGCACTAATTGGGCTTATGTAGCTTCAGAAAATCCACTTCGAGTGCAGGGAGGTCAGAATCCAACAGCATCTGCAGTCCTTTTTCAGCCTCTGAATCAGATTTTTGCTCAGGTCCCTCAATTTCAGCCAGAAATTACCTGAAATCACAAAAAAACACACAAACTCATAGTGAAGTCCAGAAAAGTGAATTTTAAATAAAAACTACTAAAAATATAACGAAAACTAATTAAAACCTACTAAAAACATACTAAAAACAATGCCAAAAAGCGTATAAATTATCCCCTCATCACAACACCAAACTTAAATTGTTGCTTGTCCCCTAGCAACTGAAAATCAAATAGGATAAAAAGAAGAGAATATACTATAGACTCCAAAATATCAATGAAACTTAGCTCCAATTAGATGAGCAGGACTAGTAGCTTTTTGCCTCTGAATAGTTTTGGCATCTCACTTTATCCTTTGAGGTTCAGAATGATTGGCATCTATAGGAACTCAGAATTCAGATAGTGTTATTGATTCTCCTAGTTTAAGTATGTTGATTCTTGAACACAGCTACTTTATGAGTCTTGGCCGTGGCCCAAAGCACTCTGTTTTCCAGTATTACCACCGGATACATCCATGCCACAGACACATAACTGGGTGAACCTTTTCAGATTGTGACTCAGCTTTGCTAGAGTCCCGAATTAGAGGTGTCCAGGGTTCTTAAGCACACTCTTTTTGCTTTGGATCACGACTTTAACCGCTCAGTCTCAAGTTTTCACTTGACACCCTCACGCCACAAGCACATGGTTAGGGACAGCTTGGTTTAGCCACTTAGGCCAGGATATTATTCTTGTAGGCCCTCCTATCCACTGATGCTCAAAGCCTTGGATCCTTTTTATTTTTACCCTTGCCTTTTGGTTTAAAGGGCTATTGGCTTTTTCTGCTTCTTTTTTTTTTGTATTCATTGCTTTTTCTTGCTTCAAGAATCAAATTGATGATTTTTCAGATCCTCAATAACATTTCTCCTTTTGCATCATTCTTTTAAGAGGCAACAAATTTAATATTCTTTAAACAACAAATTCAAAAGACATATGCACTGTTCAAGCATTCATTCAGAAAGCAAAAAGTATTGTCACCACATCAAACTAATTCAACTAGTTTCAAAGATGAATTCGAAACCTTGTACTTATTGTTCTTTTGTGATTAAAGCATTTTTCATTTAAGAGAGGTGATGGATTCATAGGACATTCATAACTTTAAGACATAAACTTTAAATTTTATTAATCATGGAATAAAGACAAGACTCAAAAATAAATATAAGAGAAGACCAATAATAATAGAAGACAGAAAACTAAAAATAGAAATTTAAATGACTCTAAAATAGGTTCCTACTAATAAAGGTTATCACAGAGTTAGGACTCAACAACCTTGATTTTGAAAAGTAGATGCTCCCTCAATTTGTGGGGTGTTTGACCCTTCAAGGGAGAGCTTCTGGCACTTTAGCTCCTGTAGCTCACGCCCCTGCTTCTCTTGTTCCTTCAGCAATTTGCAGAGTATGCAGTTTTGATTATCTTGTTCTTCCTTGATTCATTCCATGGCTTCTTGCAGCTTGGCAACAGATGCTTCTAGGAAGGCCCAGTAGTCAATTTCAGGAAGTTCAGAGAGGAATTCCTGCGCCCTCCTCTTGATAGAGTTGTCTTGCATTTGTCCTTCCATTGACTTCTTGGTGATTGGATGATCAATTGGGATGAATTCATCTACTCCCATCCTCACCCCAGCATCTTTACATAGAAGAGAGATTAAGCTTGGGTAAGCCAGTTTGGCTTCAGTGGAGTTCTTGTTTGCAATTGTGTAAATCTCACAAGAAATCAGATGATGAACCTCCACTTCTTTTCCCAGCATAATGCAGTGAATCATCACTGCCCTCTTGACAGTGACCTTAGAACGGTTGCTAGTGGGCAATATAGAACGCCCAATGAAGTCTAGCCAACCTCTTGCAACTGGTTTGAGATCTCCCCTCTTGAGTTGGTTTGGGACACCTTTTGAATTGGTTATCCACTTAGTTCCAGGGAGGCATATATCCTCTAGAACTTGGTCCAACCCCTTATCTGCTCTCACCATTCTCCTGTTAAAGGAGTCAGGATCATCTTGTAGTTGAGGTAGTTTGAAGACCTCTCTTATTTTGTCCAGATGGAAGTAAATAGTTCTCCCTCTGACCATGGTCCTATAGGTATGGAAAGCAGTTCTAGTCATTCTCTGCTTATCTGTCAGCCACAGATTTGAGTAGAATTCCTGAACCATATTTCTTCCAACCCTTGTCTCAGGATTGGCTAGAATTTCCCATCCTCTGTTTCGAATTTGCTCTTGGATCTCCGGATATTCGTCTTCTTTCAGATCGAATTTAACTTTCGGGATCACTGACCTTAGACCCATTATTTTGAGGTAATGGTCCACATGTTCTTTGGTTAAGAACCTCTCTTGACTCTAAAAATTCTTTGGAGTATTCTCTTTCTTGCCTCTTGAATTGGATTGTTTTCCCTTAGGAGCCATGATCTTGATTAGCCTTAGCTTAGTGATCACGGAAAAGCACACCAAACTTAGAGGTTTGCTTGCCCTCAAGCAAAAGAAAGGAAAGGGGAGAGAGAGGAGGAGAAGCAAATTCGAATGGTGAAGAGAGGGGGATGGCCGAATGTGTATTTATAAGGGAGGGGGAGGGATTTCGCAAGTTTTGGAAGAGATTTGAGAAGATATGGAAAGAATTTGAGAAAATACTTGAGTTTTTGAAGAAGATTTGGAAAGGATTTGAAAGAGATTTGAAAAATAATTGAGGAAATTGTTGAATTTTTGAAATGTGAGGGTGAATGATGAAAATTTGTAACATGTTTATGTAGGAAATTATGGGTCAAAACATGAAAGTGTGAAAAAATTTGAAGTGGAAAGCAAAATCTCCTTCCCCTACCTTTTTGGCGTTAAACGCCCAGAATGATATCCATTCTGGCGTTTAACGCTCATTTGGTGCCCATTATGGGCGTTTAACGCCCAGCCAGGTGCCCTGGCTGGCGTTAAATGCCAGAAACCCCTTTATCACTGGGCATTTTGCTGAACGCCCAGGATGCTACAATTCTGGCGTTAAACGCCCAGAATGGTACCCATTCTGGCGTTTAACGCCCAAAATGGTGCCTTTACTGGCGTTAAACGCCCAGAGTGCCCCTTACTGGCATTTTCCTGCCAGCAAGCTTCTTTTCTCTTTAGCTGGACCTCTGCTGAGACTCATTCAAGCCTCAGCTTTGAGCATTCCTGCTCAAAATTGCTTTCAAGATAATGTTTGATCCTCTGTCCATTAACAATGAACTTTTTGTCAGAATCAATATCTTGAAGCTCAATATATCCATATGGTGACACTCCTGTAATCACATACAGACCCCTCCATCGGGATTTCAGTTTTCCTGGGAATAGTCTGAGGCTAGAGTTGAAGAGCAGAAGTTTTTGTCCTGGCTCAAAGACTCTGGATGACAACTTCTTGTCATGCCACTGCTTTGCCTTTTCCTTATAGATTTTGGCATTTTCAAAGGCACTGAGTCTGAATTCCTCTAGCTCATTTAGCTGGAGCAATCTTTTTTCACCAGCTAACTTAGCATCCAGGTTTAGGAATCTGGTTGCCCAGTAGGCTTTATGCTCCAGTTCCACGGGCAGATGACAGGCCTTGCCATACACAAGTTGGTATGGAGAGGTTCCTATAGGGGTCTTGAATGCTGTTCTATATGCCCATAGAGCATCATCCAAGCTCCTTGCCCAATCCTTTCTGCGGGCAATTACAGTCCATTCCAGGATTCTTTTTAGCTCTCTATTAGAGACTTCAGCTTGCCCATTTGTCTGTGGATGATACGGAGTTGCCACTTTGTGGTTAATCCCATATCTGACCATAGCAGAGGACATCTGTTTATTGCAGAAATGAGTGCCCCCATCACTGATTAGTACTCTGGGAACACCGAACCTGCTGAAGATGTGTTTCTGGAGGAATTTCAGCACGGTCTTAGTATCATTATTGGGTGTGGCAATTGCTTCTACCCATTTAGATACATAGTCTACTGCCACCAGAATATAAATGTTTGAGTATGATGGTGGGAAAGGACCCATGAAGTCAATACCCCATACATCAAACAACTCAATCTCTAAGATCCCTTGTTGAGGCATGGTGTAACCATGAGGCAAGTTACCAGCTCTTTGGCAACTGTCACAGTTACGCACAAACTCTCGGGCATCCCTATAGAGTGTAGGACAGTAGAAACCACATTGGAGGACCTTAGTGGCTGTTCGCTCACTTCCGAAATATCCCCCATACTGTGATCCATGGCAATGCCATAGGATCTTTTGTGCTTCCTCTCTAGGTACACATCTTCGAATCATTCCGTCTGCACATCTCTTAAAGAGATATGGCTCATCCCATAGGTAGTACTTGGCATCTGAAATTAATTTTTTCTTTGCACCCTGCTGTACTCCTGGGGTATGAACCTCACAGCTTTATAGTTTGCAATGTCTGCAAACCATGATGTTTCCTGAATGGCAAAGAGTTGCTCATCTGGAAAGGTCTCTGAGATCTCAGTAGAGGGGAGGGACGCCCCAGCTACTGGTTCTATCCGGGACAAGTGATTAGCTACCTGGTTCTCTGTCCCTTTTCTGTCTCTTATTTCTATATCAAACTCTTGCAGAAGCAACACCCATCTTATGAGCCTGGGTTTTGAATCCTGCTTTGTGAGTAAGTATTTAAGAGCAGCATGATCAGTGTACACAATCACTTTTGATCCTACTAAATAGGATCTAAACTTGTCAATGGCATAAACTACTGCAAGTAACTCTTTTTCTGTGGTTGTGTAATTCTTCTGTGCGTCATTTAGAACACGACTAGCATAATAAATGGCGTGCAGAAGCTTGTTGTGCGTCTGTCCCAACACTGCACCAATGGCATGGTCACTGGCATCACACATTAGTTCGAATGGTAATGTCCAGTTTGGTGCAGAGATGACTGGTGCTGTGACCAGTTTGGCTTTCAGGGCCTCAAACGCCTGTAGACACTCTGTGTCAAACACAAATGGTGTGTCAGCAGCTAGCAGGTTACTCAGAGGTTTTGCAATTTTTGAAAAATCCTTTATAAACCTTCTGTAGAATGCTGCATGCCCCAGGAAGCTTCTGATTACCTTAACATTGGCAGGTGGTGGTAATTTTTCAATTACCTCTACCTTTGCTTGATCCACCTCTATTCCCTTGCTTGAAATTTTGTGCCCAAGGACGATTCCTTCAGTCACCATAAAGTGACATTTCTCCCAGTTTAAGACCAGGTTAGTCTCTTGGCACCTTTTCAGGAGAAGTGCTAGATGATCAAGACAGGAGCTGAATGAGTCTCCAAATACTGAAAAGTCATCCATGAAGACTTCCAGGAACTTCTCTACCATATCAGAGAAGATGGAGAGCATGCACCTCTGAAAAGTTGCAGGTGCATTGCATAGACCAAAAGGCATTCTTCTGTAGGCAAATACGCCAGAAGGACAGGTGAATGCTGTTTTCTCTTGATCTTTAGGGTCCACTGCAATTTGATTATAGCCTGAATAGCCATCTAAAAAGCAGTAATAATCATGACCCGCTAGTCTTTCTAGCATTTGGTCTATGAATGGTAGAGGAAAATGATCATTCCTGGTGGCTGTATTGAGCCTTCTGTAGTCAATACACATACGCCACCCTGTAACTGTTCTTGTAGGAACCAGTTCATTCTTTTCATTATGAACCACTGTCATGCCTCCCTTCTTGGGGACAACTTGGACAGGGCTCACCCAGGGGCTATCAGAAATGGGATAAATAATCCCAGCCTCTAGTAACTTAGTGACCTCTTTCTGCACCACCTCCTTCATGGCTGGATTTAGCCGCCTCTGTGGTTGAACCACTGGCTTGGCATTATCTTCCAATAGGATTTTGTGCATGCATCTTGCTGGGCTAATGCCCTTAAGATCACTTATGGACCACCCAAGAGCTGTCTTGTGTGTCCTCAGCACTTGAATCAGTGCTTCCTCTTCTTGTGAATTTAAAGCAGAGCTTATGATCACTGGAAAAGTGTCACCTTCTCCCAGAAATGCGTACTTCAGGGATGGTGGTAGTGGCTTGAGCTCGGGTTTAGGAGGCTTATCCTCTTCCTGAGGAATTTTCAGAGGTTCTTTTATTTCCTCTGGTTCCTCCAGGTCAGGCTGAACATCTTTAAAGATATCCTCTAGCTCTGATTCGAGACTCTCAGTCATATTGATCTCTTCCACCAAAGAGTCAATAATATCAGTGCTCATGCAGTCATTTGATGTGTCTGGATGCTGCATAGCTTTGACAGCATTCAACTTGAACTCATCCTCATTGACTCTCAGGGTTACTTCCCCTTTTTGTACATCAACAAGAGTTCGTCCAGTTGCTAGGAAAGGTCTTCCTAGGATGAGAGTTGCACTCTTGTGCTCCTCTATCTCCAGCACTACAAAGTCAGTGAGAAAGGCAAATGGCCCAACCTTGACAATTATGTCCTCAATCATGCCTGATGGATATTTAATGGAGCCATCAGCAAGTTGGAGACATATCCGTGTTGGTTTGACTTCTTCAGTCAACCCAAGCTTTCTGATAGTGGATGCAGGTATTAGGTTGATACTTGCTCCAAGGTCACATAGGGCTGTCTTGGTACAAGCGCCCTCTAATGTGCATGTATCATAAAGCTTCCTGGATCTTGAAGCTTCTCTGGTAAGCTTTTCAGAATGACTGCACTGCATTCTTCAGTGAGAAACACCTTTTCAGTTTCTCTCCAATCCTTCTTATGACTTAAGATCTCTTTCATGAACTTAGCATAAGAAGGTATTTGCTCAAGTGCCTCTGCAAACAAAATCTTTATTTCAAGAGTCCTGAGATAGTCTGCAAAGCAAGCAAATTGTTTATCCTGTTCCGCTTGGCGGAGTTTCTGAGGATAAGGCATCTTGGCTTTATATTCTTCAACCTTAGTTGCTGCAGGTTTATTCCCTACAGAGGTGGTTGGAGAAGCCTTCTTAGAGGGGTTATTATCAGCACTCTCAGGTGTCTGATTCCTCATTGGTGTTTGAACGCCAGGATTGGGTACAGAATGGGCGTTTAACGCCAGCTTTTCCCCCTTTTCTGGCATTTGAACGCCAGAAGTATTCCTCTCTGGGCTCTTATTGTCCTCAGAGGGATTTTGGGCAGTGGTTTGGTCATCCTCTGTCAGTTGTTCCTTTCTTGGATTTTTGCCATTTTGAGCCAAATTGTTCAATGTCTTCCCACTCCTTAGTTGAACTGCTTGGCACTCTTCTGTTATCTGTTTAGATAGCTGCAGTTTTGTTTGATTCAACTGTGATTCTATATTTTTGTTAGCAATTTTAGTTTCTTGGAACATCTCTTTGAATTCGGCTAACTGTTTTGTCATCAGGAGTAATTGTTGTTTAAGTTCAACAATCTGTTCTTGAGGATTAGGATCAGTAGTTACTGCCATGGCTTCTTCTTTTATAGAGGACTCACTGCTTGAGTATAGATGTTGATTTCTAGCAACTGTATCTATGAGCTCTAGAGCCTCTTCAATCGTTTTCCTCATGTGTATAGATCCACCTGCTGAGTGGTCTAGAGACATCTGAGCTTTTTCTGTAAGCCCATAGTAGAAGATGTCTAACTGTACCCACTCTGAAAACATTTCAGAGGGGCATTTCCTTAGCATACCTCTGTACCTCTCCCAGGCATTATAAAGGGATTCATGATCCTCTTGTTTAAAGCCTTGGATGTCCAGCCTTAGCTGTGTCATCCTTTTTGGAGGGTAAAATTGATTCAGGAATTTGTCTAATAACTGTCTCCATGTTTTTATGCTTGCTGTGGGTTGGTTATTCAACCACCTCTTAGCTTGATCTTTTACAGCAAATGGAAACAGTAATAATCTGTAGACATCCTGATCCACCTCTTTATCACGTACTGTGTCAGCAATTTGTAAGAACTGTGCCAGAAACTCAGTAGGTTCTTCCTGTGGAAGACCGGAATACTGGCAATTTTGCTGCACCATGATAATGAGTTAAGAATTTAGCTCAAAGCTGCTTGCTTTAATGGGGGGTATACAGATGCTACTCCCATATGCAGCTGTAATGGGGTTGGCATATGACCCCAGAGTCCTTCTGGACTGCTCATTCCCACTTAGGTCCATGATGGAGAAAGGGAGATGATGTTGATATTATTTTTTTGTTTTTATTTTATTTTAATTAAAAGTAACCGAAATTAATAAAATAAAATAAATGGAAAATAAAATAAAATTTCAAAAACTAAAAGAAAATAAAATCAAAGCAAATTAAAAACTAAATTAATTAATTGATTAAGAAGATTTTGAAAAGAGCAATAAAAAAAGATATGATTGAAAATTATTTTGAAAAAGATTTGATTGAAAAGATATGATTGAAGAAATTAAAAAGATTTGATTTTTTTGAAAAAGATTTGAAAAAAAATCAATTTTTTTTTGAAATTAGAATTTTGACTTGACTAAAAAATATGATTTTGAAAATCTTTGACTAAATTAATGCAAAAATTCGAAAATTATGAGTAAAAAAGGAAAGGATATTTTTTTTTTTGAATTTTAATGAGGAAAGAGAAAAACAACAAAATGACACCAAACTTAGAAATTTTGAATCAATATAGAGAAAACAAACAAGAAAACTTTGAATGTCAAGATGAACACCAAGAACACTTTGAAGTTCAAGATGAACACCAAGAACAAATTTTCAAAAAATTTTTAAGTAAATAAAAGCACAAAAGACACCAAACTTGAAATTTTTAGAAAATCAAACACAAATTTTCGAAAAATTAAAGGAAAACACAAAGAAGACACCAAACTTAGAATTTTTTTAAGGTAAAGAAACAACTAAGATTATGCAAATTCGAAAAACTAAGAGAAAGTAAAAGCATGCAATTGACACCAAACTTAAAATATGAAACTAGACTCAAATAAAAGACTCTAAACCAACAAAAATAAAATATTCCTAATCTAAGCAACAAGATAAGCCGTCAGTTGTCCAAACTCGACAATCCCCGGCAACGGAGCCAAAAACTTGGTGCACAAAATCACAATCACACTTTTGTAATTCCGCACAACTAACCAGCAAGTGCACTGAGTCGTCCAAGTAATACCTTACGTGAGTAAGGGTCGATCCCACGGAGATTGTCGGCTTGAAGCAAGCTATGGTTATCTCGTAACTCTTAGTCAGGATATCAATAACTCTGAGATTTAATTGTAAAAAGTAAAAGAACATGAAATAAATACTTGTTTTGCAGTAATGGAGAACATGTTGAGGTTTTGGAGATGCTCCATCTTCTGAATCTCTGCTTTCCTACTGTCTTCTTCTTCAAGCACGCAAGGCTCCTTCCATGGCAAGCTGTATGTTGGGTTTCACCGTTGTCAATGGCTACCTCCTGTCCTCTCAGTGAAAATGTTCGACGCGCTCTGTCACAGCACGGCTAATCATCTGTCGGTTCTCGATCATGTCGGAATAGAATCCAGTGATTCTTTTGCGTCTGTCACTAACACCCAACACTCGCGAGTTTGAAGCTCGTCACAGTCATTCAATCATTGAATCCTACTCAGAATACCACAGACAAGGTTTAGACCTTCCAGATTCTCAAGAATGGCCGCCAATGGATTCTAGCTTATACCACGAGGATTCTGATTAAGGAATCCAAGAGATACACACTCAATCGAAGGTAGAACGGAGGTGGTTGTCAGGCACACGTTCATAGGTGAGAATGGTGATGAGTGTCACGGATCATCACATTCATCAGGTTGAAGAACAAGTGGTATATTGGAATAGAACAAGCATGATTAAATGGGAAAAACAGTAGTAATTACATTAATCCATCAAGACACAGCAGAGCTCCTCACCCCTAACCATGGGGTTTAGAGACTCATGCCGTAAAAGATACAAAATGAAACGTGTAATGTGTCATGAGGTAAAGATACAATAGCAAAAAGGTCTTATTTATAGAGAACTAGTAGCCTAGGGTTTACAGAAATGTGTAAATGACGTAAATATCCACTTCTGGGCCCACTTGATGTGTGCTTGGGCTGAGCATTGAAGCATCTTCGTGTAGAGACTTCTCTTGGAGTTAAACGCCAGCTTTTGTGCCAGTTTGGGCGTTTAACTCCCACTTTTGTGCCAGTTTCGGCGTTTAACGCCGGGAATTCTGGTGCTGACTTTGAACGCCGGTTTGGCCCATTAAATCTTGGGCAAAGTATGAACTATTATATATTGCTGGAAAGCCTTGGATGTCTACTTTCCAACGCAATTAAGAGCGCGCCAATTGGGTTTTTTTAGCTCCAGAAAATCCACTTCGAGTAAAGGGAGGTCAGAATCCAACAGCATCTGCAGTCCTTTTTCAGCCTCTGAATCAGATTTTTGCTCAGGTCCCTCAATTTCAGCCAGAAATTACCTGAAATCACAAAAAAACACACAAACTCATAGTGAAGTCCAGAAAAGTGAATTTTAAATAAAAACTACTAAAAATATAACGAAAACTAATTAAAACCTACTAAAAATATACTAAAAATAATGCCAAAAAGCGTATAAATTATCCGCTTATCAATGGGCGTTTAACGCCAACTTTTCCCCCTTTTCTGGCGTTTGAACGCCAGAGTTATTCCTCTCTGGGCTCTTGATGTCCTCAGAGGGATTTTGGGTAGTGGTTTGGTCATCCTCTGTCATTTGTTCCTTTCTTCACTTTTTGCTACTTTGAGCTAAGTTATTCAATGTCTTCCCGCTCCTTAGTTGGACAGCTTGGCATTCTTCTGTTATCTATTTAGATAGCTGCTGTCTTGTCTGATTCAATTGTGCTTCTATATTCTTGTTAACATTTTTAGTGTCTTGGAGCATCTCTTTGAATTCTGCTAATTGTTTTGTCATAAGAAGTAATTGCTGATTAAGTTCCACAATCTGTTCTTTAGGATTGGGATCAGTAGTTACTGCCATAGCCTCTTCTTTTATGGAGGACTCACTGTTTGAGTATAGATGTTGATTTCTAGCAACTGTATCTATGAGTTCTTGAGCCTCTTCAATTGTTTTTCTCATGTATATAGATCCACCAGCTGAGTGGTCTAGAGACATCTGAGCTTTTTCTGTAAGTCCATAGTAGAAGATGTCTAACTGTACCCACTCTGAAAACATTTCAGAGGGGCATTTTCTCAGCATCCCTCTGTACCTCTCCCAGGCATTATAAAGAGATTCATGATCCTCTTTTTAAAGCCTTGGATGTCCAGCCTTAGCTGTGTCATCCTTCTTGGAGGGTAAAATTGATTCAGGAATTTGTCTGTTAATTGCCTCCATGTTTTTATGCTTGATGTGGGTTGGTTATTTAACCACCTCTTAGCTTGATCTTTTACAGCAAATGGAAACAATAATAATCTGTAGACATCCTGATCCACTTCTTTATCACGTACTGTGTCAGCAATTTGTAAGAACTGTGCCAGAAACTCAGTAGGTTCTTCCTGTGGAAGACCGGAATACTGGCAATTTTGCTGCACCATGATAATGAGATGAGGATTTAGCTCAAAGCTGCTTGCTTTGATGGGGGGTATACAGATGCTACTCTCATATGCAGCTGTAATGGGGTTAGCATATGACCCCAGAGTCCTTCTGGACTGTTCACTTCCACTTATGTCCATGATGGATAAAAGAAAATTGATATGAATTATTATTATTTTTTTTTAAAAAGTAACTGAAAATAATAAGTAAAATAAATAGAAAATAAAATAAAATTTCGAAAAAAAAATAAAAGCAAATTGAAAACTAAATTAATTAATCAATTAAAAAGATTTTAAAATTAGCAATTAAAAAGATATGATTGAAAATAAAAAAGATATGATTGAAAAAATTAAAAAGATTTGATTTTTGAAAAAGATTTGAATGGATCAAATTTTGAAATTAAAATTTGACTTGACTAAAAAGAAAAAATATGATTTTGAAAATCTTTGACTACTTTAATGCCAAATTTAAAAAATTATGAGTAAAATAAGGAAAAGATATTTTTTTTGATTTTTGAATTTTAATGAGGAAAGAGAAAAACAACAAAATGACTCTAAACTTAGAAATTTTAAATCAAAACAATGAAAACAAACAAGAAAATTTTGAATGTCAAGATGAACACCAAGAACACTTTGAAGATCAAGATGAACACCAAGAACAAATTTTTGAAAAAAATTTAAGTAAATAAAAGCATAAGGGACACCAAACTTAAAATTTTTAGAAAACCAAACACAAATTTTCGAAAATTTTAAAGAAAAACAACAAGAAGACACCAAACTTAAAATTTTAAAAATCAAGAAAGTACTAAACACATGCAAATTTCGAAAGATAAAAGAAAGTAAAAGCATGCAATTGACACCAAACTTAAAATATGAAACTAAACTCAAATAAAAGACTCTAAACCAACAAAAATAAATTAGTTCTAATCTAAGCAACAAGATAAACCGTCAGTTGTCCAAACTCGAACAATCCCCGGCAACGGCACCAAAAACTTGGTGTACGAAATTACAATCACACTTTTGTAACTCCGCACAACTAACCAGCAAGTGCACTGGGTCGTCCAAGTAATACCTTACGTGAGTAAGGGTCGATCCCACGGAGATTGTCGGCTTGAAGCAAGCTATGGTTATCTTGTAACTCTTAGTCAGGATATCAGTAATTCTCAGATTTAATTGTAAAAAGTAAAAGAACATGAAATAAATACTTGTTATGCAGTAATGAAGAACAGGTTGAGGCTTTGGAGATGCTTTGTCTTCTAAACCTCTGCTTTCCTACTATCTTCTTCTTCATGCACGCAAGACTCCTTCCATGGCAAGCTTTATGTTGGGCATCACCGTTGTCAATGGCTACATCCCGTCCTCTCAGTGAAAATGTTCCAAATGCACTGTCACCGCATGGCTAATCATCTGTCGGTTCTCGATCATGTCGAAATAGGATCCATTGATCCTTTTGCGTCTGTCACTACGCCCAACACTTGCGAGTTTGAAGCTCGTCACAGTCATCTCTTCCCAGATCCTACTCAGAATACCACAGACAAGGTTTAGACGTTCCAGATCTCAGGAATGACCGCCAATGATTCTAGCTTATACCACGAAGACTCTGATTTGAATCATGAGGCTAAGAGATATGCATTCAATCTAAGGTAGAACGGAGGTGGTTGTCAGGCACACGTTCATAGGTGAGAATGATGATGATTGTCACGGATCATCACATTCATCAGGTTGAAGTACGAATGAATATCTTAGAATGGAAGCAAGCGTGATAGAATGGAAAACAGTAGTAATTACATTAATTCATGAAGAACAGTAGAGCTCTTCACCCCCAACAATGGGGTTTAGAGACTCATGCCATAGAGAACACTACAAGAAACGTGTAAAAGTGTCATGAGGTACAAGATGAATCACTGAAAGTAGTATTTATAGTAAACTAGTGACCTAGGGTTACAGAAAATGAGTAAGCTAGGGTGTTTATTGTAAAATTTCACTTCCGGGGCCCACTTAGTGTGTGCTTGGGCTGAGCATTGAAGCTTTCATGTGTAGAGACATTTCTTGGAGTTAAACGCCAGTTTTTATGCCAGTTTGGGCGTTTAACTCCAGCTTTTGTGCCAGTTCTGGAGTTAAACGCCAGAATTCCTGAGCTGACTTGGAACGCCTGTTTGGGCCATCAAATCTCGGGAAAAATATGGACTATTATATATTTCTAGAAAGCCCAGGATGTCTACTTTCCAACGCAATTGAGAGCGTGCCAATTGGGCTTCTGTAGCTCCAGAAAATCCACTTTGAGTGCAGGGAGGTCAGAATCCAACAGCATCTGCAGTCCTTTTTCAGCCTCTGAATCAGATTTTTGCTCAGGTCCCTCAATTTGAGCCAGAAAATACCTGAAATCACAGAAAAACACATAAACTCATAGTAAAGTCCACAAAAGTGATTTTCATTTAAAAACTAATAAAAACATAATAAAAACTAACTAAAACATACTAAAAACATACTAAAAACAATGCCAAAAAGCATATGAATTATCCGCTCATCAATAGGAAAGGGAAATATAGAAAGACATGATAAAGAATAATCAAAGGGATCAATTAAAAATAAAAATAGTTCTTGTATTAATAAACTCTAAAAATAATTCAATAATAATTCTAAATAAACAAAGGACATGGAAGAGTAAGAGACAAGTAAAGAAAACAAACTAGAATGACGAAGTCTTGCTGAGGTAATAGCTCTTCTCAATATCCCAATGCGAAAAGCAATAAAAAAATAAAATCCTAAGAACTATGAATGTGTAGAGAGAAACCTAGAGGAGGAGTAAAACTAGATCTAAAACTGAGAATTGTCTGTAATAAATTGTTGTTTTTGTTTCTTCATGTTCCTTGGCTCTAGTCTACTTTTCTGGGCCGAAAATTAGGTCAAAACAGGGCCCAAAATCGCCCCCAGCGAATTCTACAAATTCTACAGATCACGCATATCACGCGATCGTGTCATTCATGTGGACGCGTCATTCGGTGTTTTTCCTTGCCACGCGTGCGAGTCGTCCACGCCTCCGCGTCACTTGTGCAGTTCTAATCCGCGCGGTCGCGTGAGCCATGCGTCCGCGTCACTGCGATTTCCACTATGTCGCGCGGTCGCGTGAGCCATGCGTCTGCGTCACTTCTCGCTGGTCATCTCCTCAATTTCTTGTGTTCCTTCCATTTTTGCAAGCTTCCTTTCCAATCTCCAAGTCATTCATGCCCTATAAAGCCTGAAACACTTAACACACAGATCACGACATCTAGTGGAATGAAGGAGAATTAAAATACCTAATTAAAAGTCTTTAGGAAGCAAATATTCAATCATGTAATAATTTTAGGAAGGAAATATAAATGCATGCCAATCATATGAATAAGTGTGTAAAGAATTGATAAAACCATACAATTAAGCACAATATAAACCATAAAATAGTGGTTTATCAATGACACACTTGTAATCACATATGGTCCCTTCCACCAGGATTTCAATTTCCCAGGGAACAATCTGAGCCTAGAGTTAAACAGCAGAACCTTCTATCCTGGCTCAAAGACTCTAGATGACAGCTTTTTGTCATGCCACCTTTTTGCTTTCTCCTTGTAAATTTTAGCATTCTCGAAAGCATTGAGTCTGATCTCCTCCAACTCATTCAACTGGAGTAATCTTTTCTCTCCAGCTACCTTAGCATCAAGGTTTAGGAACCTGGTTGCCCAGTAGGCCTTGTGTTCCAGTTCCACTGGCAGATGACAGGCTTTTCCATACACAAGCTGGTATGGAGAGGTCCCTATAGGAGTCTTGAATGCGGTTCTGTATGCCCACAGAGCATCATCCAGACTTCTTGCCCAATCCCTTCTACGAATACTTACAGTCCGTTCTAGGATTCATTTTAGTTCTCTATTTGAGACTTCAGCCTTCCCATTTGTCTATGGATGATATGGATTTGCCACTTTGTGGTTAATTTCATATCGGATCAGAGCAGAGTCAAGCTGTTGAATGCAGAAATGAGTGCCTCCATCACCGATCAGTACCCTAGGGACACCGAACCTGCTGAAGATATGCTTCTAGAGGAACTTCATCACTATCTTAGTATCATTAGTTGGTGTTGCAATTGCCTCTACCCATTTAGATACATAGTCTACTGTCACCAGAATATAAGTGTTTGAATATGATGGTGGGAAAGGCCCCATGAAGTCAATACCCCATACATCAAACAACTCAATCTCTAAGATCCCTTGCTAAGGGATGGCATAACCGTGAGGCAGATTACCAGATCTCTGGCAACTGTCACAGTTATGTACAAACTCTCGGGAGTCTCTATAGAGAGTAGGCCAGTAGAAGCCACATTGGAGAACCTTTGTGGCTGTTCGCTCACCTCCAAAATGTCCTCCATATTGTGATCCATGGTAATGCCATAGGATCTTCTGTGCCTCTTCTCTAGGCACACATCTACGGATTATTCCGTCTGTACACCTCTTAAAGAGATATGGTTCATCCCACAGGTAGTACTTTGTATCAGAAACCAATTTTTTTGTTTGCTGTCTACTGTACTCTTTGGGTATGAATCTCACAGCTTTATAGTTTGCAATGTCTGCAAACCACGGTACTTCTCAGAGATCTCAGTAGGAGGGAGGGACGCTCCTGCTACTGGTTCTATCCGGGACAGGTGATCAGCTACTTGGTTCTCTGTCCCTTTTCTGTCTCTTATTTCTATATAAAACTCTTGCAGAAGCAACACCCATATTATGAGTCTGGGTTTTGAATCCTGCTTTGTGAGGAGATATTTTTAAGCAGCATGGTCAGTGTACACAATCACTTTTGATCCTACTAAATAAGATCTGAACTTGTCAATGGCATAAACCACTGCAAGCAACTCCTTTTCTATGGTTGTGTAATTCTTCTGCGCGTCATTTAAAACATGGCTAGCATAATAAATGATATGCAGAAGTTTTTCATGCCTCTATCCCAATACTGCACCAATAGCATGGTCAATGGCATCACACATTAGTTCGAATGGTAATGTCCAGTCTGGTGTAGAAATGACTGATGTTGTGACCAGCTTAGCTTTCAGAGTCTCAAAGGCCTGCAAACACTCTGTGTCAAAGACAAATGGTGTATCAATGGCTAGCAGATTGCTCAGAGATTTTGCAATTTTTGAAAAATCCTTTATAAACCTCCTATAGAATCCTGCATGCCCCAGAAAGCTTCTGATTGCCTTAACATTGGCAGGTGGTGGTAATTTTTCAATTACCTCTACCTTAGCTTGATCCACCTCTATTCCCTTGTTCGAAATTCTGTGCCCAAGGACAATTCCTTCAGTCACCATAAAGTAACATTTCTCCTAGTTTAAAACCAGGTTAGTCTCTTGGCACCTTTTCAGAACAAGTGCTAGATGGTCAAGACAGGAGCTGAATGAGTCTCCAAATACTGAGAAGTCATCCATGAAGACTTCCAGAAATTTCTCTATCATATCAGAGAAGATAGAGAGCATGCACCTCTGAAAGGTTGCAGGTGGATTGCACAGACCAAATGACATCCTTCTATAGGCAAATACTCTAGATGGACATGCGAATGTTGTTTTCTCTTGGTCTTGAGGATCTACTGCAATTTAGTTGTAACCTGAATAGCCATCCAAAAAGCAGTAGTATTCATGAACTGCTAGTCTCTCAAGCATCTATTCTATGAATGGTAAAGGAAAATGATCCTTTCTGGTGGCTATATTGAGCCTTTTGTAGTCAATACACATACGCCACCCTATAACTGTTCTTGTGGGAACCAGTTTATTCCTTTCATTATGATCCACTGTCATACCTCCCTTCTTGGGGACAACTTGGACAGGGCTCACCTAGGGGCTATCAGAAATAGGATAAATAATCCCAGCCTCTAGTAACTTAGTGACCTCTTTCTGCACCACCTCCTTCATGGTTGGATTTAGCCGCCTCTGTGGTTGAACCATTGGCTTAGCATCATCCTCCAATAGGATCTTGTGCATGCATCTGTTTGGGCTAATGCTCTTGAGATCACTTATGGACCACCCAAGGGTTGTCTTGTGTGTCCTCAGCACCTGAATTAGCGTTTTCTCTTCCTATGGCTCTAAAGCAGAGCTTATGATAACAGGAAAAGTGTCATCTTCTCCCAGAAATACATATTTCAGGGATGGTGGTAGTGGTTTGAGCTCGAGTTTAGGAGGCTTTTCCTCTTCCTGAGGAGTTTTCGAAGGCTTTTCTGTTTCCTATGGTTCCTCCAGATCAGGATGGACATCTTTAAAGATGTCCTCTAGCTCTGATTCGAGACTCTCAGTCATATTGACCTCCTCTACCAGGGAGTCAATAACATCAATGCTCATGCAGTCTTTTGAGGTGTCTGGATGCTGCATAGCTTTGACAACATTCAACTTAAACTCATCCTCATTGACTCTCAGGGTCACCTCCCCTTTTTGGAGATCAATGAGGGTTCGTCCAGTCGCTAGGAAAGGTCTTCATAGAATGAGAGTTGCACTATTGTGCTCCTCCATTTCCAGCATCACAAAGTCAGTAGGAAAGGCAAATGGCCCAACCTTGACAATCATGTCCTCAATTACGCCTGATGGAATTTTAATGGAGCCATAAGCAAGTTGGAGGCATATTCGGGTTGGTTTAACTTCATCAGTCAAACCAATATTTTTGATAGTGGATGCAGGTATCAGGTTGATACTTGCCCCAAGATCACATAGAGTTGTCTTGGTACAAGCATCCTCTAATGTGCATGGTATCATAAAGCTTTCGGGATCTTTAAGCTTCTCTGGTAAGCTTTTCAAAATGACTGCACTACATTCTTCAGTGAGGAAAACTTTTTCAGTTTCTCTCCAATCCTTCTTATGACTTAAGATCTCTTTCATGAACTTAGCATAAGAGGGTATTTGCTCAAATGCCTCTGCAAATGGAATCTTTATTTCAAGAGTCCTGAGATAGTCTGTAAAGTGGGAAAATTGTTTATCTTGTTCCGCTTGGCGGAGTTTCTGAGGGTAAGGCATCTTGGCTTTATATTCTTCAACCTTAGTTGCTGCAGGTTTATTTCCTACAGAAGTGGTTGGAGAAGCCTACTTAAGGGGTTGTTATCAGCACTTGCAGGTGTCTGATCCCTCATTGGTGTTTGAACGCCAGAATTGGGTGCTGTATGGGCGCTCAACGCCAGATTGCCACCCTTTTCTGGCATTTGGACGCCAGAATTGGCCATACACTGGGCGTTCAACACCAACTTCTCACCCTTTTCTGGCGTTTGAACGCCAGAATCATTCCTCTCTGGGCTCTTACTGTCCTCAGAGGGATTTTGGGCAGTGGTTTAGTCATCCTCTGTCAGTTGTTCCTTTCTTGGCTTCTGCTGCTTTGAGTTGAGACATTCAATGTCTTCCCACTCCTTAAATGAACAGCTTGGCACTCTTCTATTATCTGTTTAGATAACTGCTGTCTTGTCTAATCCAATTGTACTTCCATATTCTTATTAGCATTTTTAGTGTCTTGTAGCATCTCTTTAAATTCTGCTAATTGTTTTGTTATAGAAAATAGTTGCTGATTGAGTACAACAATTTGTTCTGGAGGACTAAGTTCAGTGGATGCTGCCTCAGCCTCTTCTTTCATGGAGGTCTCACCACTTGAGTACAGGTGCTGATTTCTAGCAACTGTATCAATAAGCTCTTGAGCCTCTTCAATTGTCTTTCTCATATGTATAGATCTACCAGCTGAGTGGTCTAGAAACATCTGGGCCTTTTCTGTAAGCCCATAGTAAAAGATGTCTAACTGCACCCATTCTGAAAACATTTTAGAGGGGCATTTCCTTAGCATCTCTCTGTACCTCTCCCAGGCATTATAAAAAAGATTCATTATCCTCTTGTTTAAAACCTTGGATGTCCAGCCTTAGCTGTGTCAACCTTTTTGGACGGAAATATTGATTCAGGAATTTGTCTGTTAACTGTTTCCATGTTCTTATGCTTACTGTGGGTTGGTTATTTAACCACCTCTTAGCTTGATCTTTTACAGCAAATGGAAACAGTAATAATCTGTAGACATCCTAATCCACTTCTTTATCACGTACTGTGTCAGCAATTTGTAAGAACTGTGCCAGAAACTCAGTAGATTCTTCCTATGGAACACCGGAATACTGATAATTTTGCTGTACTGTGATAATGAGGCGAGGGTTGAGCTCAAAGTTGCTGGCTCTGATGGGGGGTATACAGATACTACTCCCATATGAAATAGTAGTGGGGTTAGCATATGATCCCAGAGTCCTTCTGGACTGTTTATTTCCACTTAGGTCCATGATGGAGAAAAGGGAGATGATGTGGATTGTAAATAAAAAATTTTCTCCTTTTTTTTTGAAAACCGAAATTAAAAGAAAATAAAATAAAATAAAATAAATAAAAAATTGAATATAAGTTCAAAAATTAGAAGAAAAAGAAATAAAAGAAAATTAAAAACTAAAATAATTAATTAATTAAAGACATTTGAAAAATTGTGGGTGAGAATTTTCGAAAAATGAAGAGAGAGAAAGTGGTTTGGAAGTTTTGAAAAAGATATGTCTTAAAATTAAAGATACTTGTAAGAAAATAAATAAAAGGAAAGATTTGAAAAAGATATGATTTTAAAATTTTAAAGATTGAAACTTTCTTAACAAGAAAACACCAAACTTAAAATTTTTCAATCAAAATAATAAAATAGGACAAGTAATTCGAAAATTATAAAAAAAGAAAAAGATTTTGAAAAATTTTATAAAAGATTTTCGAAAAATATAAAAAGAAAATTAAAAAAGAATTTGTTTTGAAAAAGATTTAAAAAGATAAATTTCTTTTAAAATTGAAATTTTGACTTGACTAACAAGAAACTACCAAATTTTAAAAATTTTGACTAAGTCAACCCAAGGAATTCGAAAATGATGAGTAAATAAAGGAAAAGATATATATTTTTTTTGAATTTAATGAGAAAAGAGAAAAACAATAAAATAAAACCAAACTTAGAAATTTTAGATCAAAACAAAGAAAACAAACAAGAAAACTTTGAATGTAAATTTGAACACCAAAAATACTTTGAGGATCAAGATGAACACCAAGAACAAATTTTGAAAATTTTTAAGGAAATAAGGACACAAAAAGCACCAAACTTAAATTTTTATACTTTGGACACTCATAATTCGAAAATGTATAAAATAAACAACAAAAGACACCAAACAAGAAAATTTAAAGATCAAATAAGGAAAATTATCAAGAACAATTTGAAGATCAAGAAAGAACTAAGAACATGTAATTAAAAATATAAAGAAAAATAAAACATGCAATTCAAAAAATTGAAGGAAAATAAAAATATGCAATTGACACCAAACTTAAAACATGAAACTAAACTCAAACAGAAGACTCAATTATTAGTTTATTGGTTTTTATCTATTTATTAAAAATTTTCAAAAAAATCTAGAAAAAGAAAACAAGAATTTTAAAATTTTAACAAAAACAATAATAAAAGACTCAAAGAAAAATTAAAGATTAATAAAGAAAAATAAGATTTTTGAAAAGAGAATAAAAGACTCAAATTTAGTGACTCTAAACCAAAAAAGATAAATTTTTCCTAATCTAAGCAACAAGGAGAACCGTCAGTTGTCCAAACTCGAACAATCCTCGACAACGGCGCCAAAAACTTGGTGCACAGAATTGTGATCATACTTTTCACAACTCCGGTACAACTAACCAGCAAGTGTACTAGGTCGTCCAAGTAATACCTTACGTGAGTAAGGGTCGATCCCACGGAGATTGCCGGCTTGAAGCAAGCTATGGTTATCCTGTAAATCTTAGTCAGGAGATTCAAATGATATGAATGATTTTGTTTATGAAAAGTAAATAACATGAAATAAATGATACTTGTGATTTAGTAATGAGGAACAGGTTGAGGTTCCGGAGATGCTCTGTCGTCTGAATCTCTGCTTTCCTACTGTCTTCTTCTCCAAACACGCATGGCTTCTTCTATGGCGGTCTGTATGTTGGTGGATCACCATCGTCAATGGCTACCATCCTTCCTCTCAGTGAAAATGGTCCAGGCATGGCTTCTGTACGGCTAATCATCTGTCGGATCTCTCGTCTCAGATGAAAAATACCAGGCACAGCTAACGCATGGCTAATCATATGTCGGTTCTCACTCGTGTCGGAATAAGACCTCTCTGTCCTTTTGCACACTGTCACTGTGCCCAACATTTATGAGTTTAAAGCTCGTTTGTTCTAGCCTTCACCTCGAAGGTTCTGATCTCAAGGATTTGAATGCTTTGTTGTTAGGAGATGCAAGTCAAACTCGTGGATTAGAAACCCAAGAGATACGCACTCAAGCTGTCGCCCAATGACTACATTGAGCTCAGATAGAACGGGAGTGGTTGTCAAGCACGCGTTTATAAATTTAAGAATGATGATGAGTGTCACGGATCATCATATTCTTTATATTGAAGTACGAGTGAGTATCCTAGAACAGAATCAAGCGTGATCGAATAGAAAACAATAGTAATTGCATTAATCCATTGAGACACAGCAGAGCTCCTCACCCCCACCTATGGGGTTTAGAGACTCATGCCGTAGAAGATATAATATGAGATGTAAAATGTCATTAGTTCAAAATGAATCTCTAAAAGTAGGTTTTATACTAAACAAGTAACTTAGGTTTACAGAAAATGAGTAACTAAGTGCAGATAGTGCAGAAATCCACTTCCGGAGCCTACTTGGTGAGTGTTTGGGCTGAGCTTTGGAGCTTTCACATGCATAGGCCATTCTTGGAGTTAAATGCCAGCTTGGGTGCCAGTTTGGGCGTTCAACTCCAGTTTTGGTGCTAGTTTCGGTGTTTTACGCCAGAAAAGGGTCTCTGGCTGGCGTTTAACGCCAGTTTAAGCCATCAAATCTCGGGCAAAGTATGGACTTTTATATATTTCTGGAAAGCCCAAGATGTTAGCTTTCCAGCCCAATTAAGAACGCACCAATTGGTCTTTTGTAGCCTCAAAAAAACGTGTTTGAGTGCAGGGAGGTCAGAATCCAACAGCATCTGCAGTCCTTTCTCAGTCTCTGAATTAGATTTTTGCTCAGGACCCTCAATTTTAGCCAGAAAATACCTGAAATTACAGAAAAATACAAAAACTCATAGTAAAGTCCAGAAATGTAATTTTTTCATAAAAACTAATAAAAATATAATAAAAAGTAACTAAAACATAGTAAAAACTACCTAAAAACAATGTCAAAAAGCATATAAATTATCCGCTCATCAGAAGTCCTATCCTCATTATCATCATCAATTGTGATGGTAAATATGAATTGCCTTCACTTAGTTAACCTCTAACGAATGGAGGAAGGTCAAGTGCATACAATCAACTTGACTTCACAAGTCCTAGTCAACTCATAGTGAGAGAGTAGCTTTGGTGAAGTTCAAGCTAACTGCCAATCTTCAATCACCAATCAACAAAAGACTTTTGATAACTCAAGAGTCTCTAAATAATCAATCCAAGTCAAGAACATAAAAACTAAATTAAAATCCACCCAAGCATTTTATCAAACACTTGGAAAGCACAAAATAAAGGCATAGAAAAGTAATAAGAGAATATAAAATCTAAGACCAACAATTGCAAGGAATCAATAATAACAAATGAAGAAAGAAGCAATAAACATGAAATACCTTAAATTGCATTAAAAGGAAATTGAATCTAACATGAAGAGTTCATAAACTAAATTGGGAAAATAAAGAAATAAAACTAAAAGCCCTAAAACCTAGAGAAAGGAGAGAGCCTACATCTAAACCTAAAATGTGAATGAATGAATGGTGAATTCCCTTGATTCATCCCACTCTGCAGCCTCTAATCTTCATTTTTGGGCTTGAAACTGGGCCAAAAACAGTCCAGAAATCGCCCCCAGCATTTTTTCGTAACTGAGGCACGTGACGCTCGTCACGCGTACGTGTCGCTGAACAAATTCCTGGTCATGCGTACGCGTCATCCAAGCGTACGCGTCGCTTGCCTGCTGCACCGGTCATGTGTACCCGTTATCCATGCATGCGCGTCAAGGCCAGCTGCTCAAAACTTTAATTTCTTCTGTTTCTTCCACTTTTGCATGCTTCCTTTCCATCCTCTAAGCCATTCCTTCCCTAGAAAACCTGAAATCACTTAACACACATATCACGGCATCGATGGTAATAAAAGAGGATTAAAAATTAGCAATTTTAAGGCCTAAGAAGCATGTTTTCAATCATAGCACAAATTCGGAAGGATTTATAAAACCATGCAATTTATATGAATCTGTGTAAGAATAGTTGATAAAATTCACTCAATTCCATACAAAATAAACCGTAAAATAGTGGTTTATCAGTACCCCGCAGAAACAGAGGAGCACAAGTCGATGCCATCAACAAGTCAATTGACCAACCTCTATTGGCTGAGCTAGATGCCCGTGCTGAGCTGCAAGACAGACTTACACCAAATGAAGACTTAGAAAAGATTATCTTAAATGATCCAAAAAAATTCACTTTTGTAGGACCAACCATTCAGGGCACAGAAAGAGACCGGCTCGTCGTCTTCCTTCAAAACAATACTGATTTTTTTGCTTGGATACCAGTAGACATGCCAGGCATTAATCCCTCAGTCATAGCACACAATATAGCGATAAATCCTTTGGCCCGACCTATAGCTCAAAAGAAGCGCAACCTCGGAAGTGAAAAGAAACAGGAATCTATGGAAGAAACCAAAAAGCTCATCGATGCCAAATTCATCCAAGAACTCAGATTTACAACATGGTTAGCCAACGTGGTCATGGTAAAAAAAACACAACGGCAAATGGGGCATGTGCATTGACTTCACCAATTTGAACAAAGCGTGTCCCAAAGATGCATATCCTTTACCGTCAATGGATACCTTGGTTAATAGCTCTTCTAGCTTTGAAACTTTAAGTTTTATGGATGCATACTCTGGTTACAGCCAGATCCTTATGCACCCATCAGACCAAGAAAAAACTGCTTTTATAACTGAATGTGGTAATTATTGCTATAATGTTATGCCTTTCAGACTTAAGAATGCAGGTGTTACATACCAAAGACTCATGGATAGGGTGTTCGCCAAGCAAATTGGTCGGAACATTGAAGTCTATATTGACAACATGGTCGCCAAGACAAAGATCGGCAACTCCCACGTGGCTGACCTATAAGAAATCTTCGAACAAATACGAAAATACAACATGAGATTGAATCCTGAAAAATGTGCTTTTGGAGTCCACGGGAGCAAATTCCTCGGGTTTTGCTGACCAGCCAAGGCATAGAGGCAAACCCCGAAAAATGCCAAGTTGTCTTGGACATGCACAGCCCACAGACGATCAAAGAGGTCTAGTGCCTGACAGGAAGACTAGCTGCCTTGTCCAAATTCTTACCCTGCTTGGCCTCAAAATCTTTTCTTCTTTTAGTCCCTTAAGAAGAAAAAAAAATTTACAAGGGATAAAGAATGTGAAAAATCCTTTTCAAATTTAAAAAACACTCTTTCAAAACCTCCCATTTTACAAAAACCAAACCTCAGAGAAGAACTTTATCTTTATCTATCTATCAAGAACTATGCAATTAGTTCTGTTCTTGTTACAGAAAGGGACAAAGTACAACAACCAGTGTATTTCATAAGCAAGTCCTTACAAAATGCTGAGCTTCTCTACCCAAACATAGAAAAGCTTGCCCTTGCCTTGGTCTTTTCAGCCAGGCAACTCCGACCTTATTTCCAGAGCCACACTATCAACGTTCAAACCGACCAACCGTTACATCAAGTACTGATGAAACCAGAGTTGGCTGGAAGATTAATCAAGTGTTCGGTAGAGTTATCTGAGTTTGTTGTCAAATATCAACCACGAGGATCAATCAAGTCATAGTACCTAGCTATTTTATTGTTGAGTACACTGCACCTAATTTTGAGGATGTACAATTAGAATGGACGCTGTATGTAGATGGGGCATCCAACCTTCAAGGGTCAGGGATAGGCATCCTCTTTGAAGATCAGAATGGAATAGTCCTGGAACACTCTTTATGTTTCTCTTTCAAAGCAAGCAACAACCAGGCTGAGTACGAAGCACTCATTGCTGGCTTAAGGTTAGCAATCGATTTAAAAATCTTCGCAATAAAGTTACATTGTGACTCCTTACTTGTAGTATAACAAGTAATCCGATCTTTTCAAACAAAAGACCCACTTTTAACAAAATACTTAAATGTCATCTGCGAGCTTATTACAAAAGACCCACTTTTAACAAAATCTTTTTTTCTATGAAATACTCGCTCGACCATAATGCATGGCAGTAATTCTATGCGAAAACCAACCCTAACTACTTTAGACGAATCAATCTCACCTACACTACCCTTATCAACAAACAACGAGCCTCGGACTCATTAACCCAGTCATACGAATGATCATCTTCAATCTTGTAAACAACTTTTCCCTTCTTCTCCCCCATGTTACCCAAAGAAAAAGGAAGCAGACAAAACGGTAATATAAAAAGAAATGAAAAACAATGCTAACCTCTTTTACTCATCCTTGCCTCTTTAAATTCACGTTTTCAATAAAACCAAACTAGTCTTAATTAGAACTTACAAGTTTCCAAAATACTTTTAAAAGAATTTAATAAACCCCTCTTCACTTTTTAGTTCCTAAAGGATCTCTGCCGTTGTTTTTCACAAAAATCAATGATAATAAAGCAACAATGAAGCCCGCAAATAGTTTTTAGTGACAAGACCTCTCACTTTCTTTTAAAAAAATAAAAACTGCCGCATTTATTGTCAATTCCCCTTTTTAGTAAAACATGTTGAACTAGGGGCTCCTTACCAGCATCAAAATGCCGAGTTATAACTCATTCTTAAAAAGCTCAACCTATTTCATAAAAAATGCTACAAGGTTAAGTTTGAGGGCTATAATATGACTGTTATACATCATTTACAGAGCTATAACTCGGCCATGAAAACTACAGCTCGGCCACCAACGTTACAAGATCGGCCATTGAAATCCACACCAAAAATGTCAAGTATGGTTTCACTCTCTAATCAAAATACAATTATTCGGAAAGGCAACGGTTATTCCTGACCTCTTAATATAAGGGAATGGTAAGAAGTTTTGTTCAGGTCATAATTTGAAAAAAGAACTTATTACTCACTCACTTACTTGAGTGTCGAAGTGCTTTTTGTAAGTACTCAGCCCCTTGTTTTTCTCATTGCCGACGTGTAGCTCACGTTGACAGAAGAGCTTGCCAACATTTACTGGAGGACGACCTATACATCGGCAAAACCAGGCAAGAACATATATTATTTAATGTATTTTTAATATATACTTTGTATTTTAATATATATTTTATATAAGTGATTATTTTTTATGTACATATAGCATAATTATTGTTATAATTATATTTTATTACCGTAAAATATAATTAGTCTTTAAAATATCTAATTTACAAATTAAAATGCTAAAATAGTAATTTAAATAATAACATATAATTTAGAATCCTAGTTTTTAGGTTTTATATTTAAAAAAAAAATTAAGTAATCTTTTTCTTAATAATACAATCGAAAATTCGAAATGTCTCTCTTTTATATCACTAAATTGTTATTTAAAAATTCACTTCTCATATAATTAGAAGTCATTTATTACTAATATTCATAGTTGAGAAAATTCTTTCAATTAATGGAGTTGCTATGAAAAAACTAAAGCTAATTTCGAATGAAGATAAATAATACTCTTTCGAGTCAATTTCTAAGAAAGAACACCATTCTCATTTAATTTGAGAATTGATTATTTTCTAATTAATATCTAATATAAAATTCTTAAATTGACTATTAAATACAGAAGTTGAGTAAAAAATTATTGTGGGGTCAAATTCAATCATTTAATGGGGACAAATAAATATTATTATCATATACTACTCAAAAAATTTTAAATTGTAATAGCGACAAGTGCCCCAACAACAATGTAGATAGATCCATCTCTGACCTCAACCATCACTACAAAAAAAAGAGTTTAAAATGGCATTGACATTACGGCGGTTTTCAAGAACCGCCGTAATACCCGGTTATTATGGCATTTTTGGTTGCTGCCATAATTAACTTTGTGTTTGCTGGCGGTCTAGGTGATTATGGCGGTTTTGAACCGCCGTTTTCACACATATATAAAAAAAAGAATTGCAACCCTAGCCTTAAACGAAACACACTATAACGGTGCTCTCGATCTCCCTTCTCTCTCCCTTCGCTCTCGATCTCCGACAACGCCGTTCTTCCCTCTCGGCTTCTCCTCTCTCCACCGGTTACGACTTCTCTAGGTACTTCTCCCTCTCCGCCAGTTACTGATTTGTTTCTCTACAGCTCCCTCTCAAGTTCTCTAGGTACCTCTCCCTCTCCGCCAGTTACTGATTTCTTCATTTTTGGGGGAGGGGTTTTGTTTCTCTGCAGCTCCACGATCGGAGCTTGTGTTGAAGTATTCCATTGACGTTGGTGTGGGGGTGATTGACGCCGATCGGGTCTTGTGTTCAACTAGTTGACGATATCAGATATTGGATTGACGGTAACTTCACTTTCTCTTTCCTTATGTATTTACTTCGATGCATGTGTCAATGGTTCAATTGCTGCCACTCTTATTATTGTTATGGATTTTGCTAGTTAATTCATCCTGCTATTTCTTAATATAGTGAATTGATGAATGAGTTCAGACTGAATAAGCTTAGTGAAGTAGGGCTTTGTTCTGTATTCATTGATTTCTGGCCGTTTGATTGTGCTTGTGCCTGTGGCATTCTGTTCATGGAGTTTAATTGCGTTCTTATTGTTTAAGATTATCCTGAAAAAATAGATCATTAACTCTTCTTCTTGAATGATGTTGGGGCTGGAGTTTTTCTTTATTTGGTTTTTAGTTTCCTCTGCTCCTATACTTTGTTCCTGGCATTCTGCTTGGGGAATTTCTGAGCAACTTATTGGTCAGGGTTATGATATTTGGTAAATATGCTTCTTAAGTTTTTTTCCTTATTTTCCTGATGATGGATAGTTTATGTGCTAAGTTTATTCCTGGTTGATTTAAGTGGTTCTTACTTCGTGTGCCTGATTATTGTCATATTCTTTTGTTTCATTGTGATTTCTCTTGGGATATTGTGGAGTATTGTGTAGATTTCTCATTGTTGTGTTGGTTTTAAACTTCAACTCCTTTATGTTTTGGGTCAATTTGCCGGGTTAGATTCTTTGGATTAATCATATGTTACCATTGTGATTTTTAATTGGGTTATGGCCAAAATTGATGAAATTGTAATTTCTGATGGTCATTTCCTGCTCTTTGATTGTGCCTGTCATATTCTTTTTATCCTCTTAGTTCTATTGAAAATGTGAATTTTTTCTATCTATGTCTTCAATTTCAATCAGGTATGGTTTGTGTTGCAGAAAGTCATGGTTGAAGAGCCTCCAAGACATGATCATTCATTAGTTGAGACTTGAGTGCTAAAACAAGAAAGAAACAATTAGGCTTTGATTTTTTCATTTTTATTTTTTCCCCTTCTTTCAGTGTCATCTTCTCTCACTGAACTCTTGTAGCTTATTATTGGTGTCTGAGTCAAATTATTTTCGAATTGCTCAGATTAATCAGAAGAGTATGTATGAATTCAAATTCCAGACAATATATTCATTTTCAGTAGTCAATGTGCAAAATATAAAGTAGTGAAACTGAGTATCATGCTACAACTGACTAAACTGTTAAGTACTTCAATTTTTTGTCTCTTGAAATTTTTTTGGTAGAGAAATTCAGTTTTAAAATTTGGGAATTATACTTTTTTTACAAAATTTTTTCTATTAAATTGTATAGGAGCTCATTGATTTAAACATTGTATAATGGAGCTTGTTAACTGGTAATTTCAACTATAAGATGAAAGATCACCTTATTACCAAGTTATAATTTTTTGGTGTATGGATTTTACTCACAAAAGAGCCTCTTTCCCTCATCTCTTCAGGCTTTGCTTTTGCTTTTAGGTTTGAAGTTTCCTTATATGATCCTTCTCTACTTTGCAGTTTGCTGAACTGATACAGCCTATTGAGGAAAGGATACACAATGTTAAAACTTTCATAAAGGTACAAAGGCAATGTTTTCCTTATGTTCTTACACATAATTTATCAAAAATAATCTCCTCTATTTCATGTACTTTTCTTACACAAATAAACAAATAAGTTTACTAGGTACATGAAAAATCTAATCTGTGCTGCAGTTTTTGAGCTTATTAACTAGTCAAAATTTGACATTGATTATAGTTGTTGCTGTTGCACTCAATTGCAAACTGATTTTAATAACTCACTGCAACTTGAATGCTTTCAAATGACATATTGTAAAAAGGAAAAAAAAATGAAATAACTAACTTATTTTAATAACTAGTCAATTTTAAAGTGCATTCTATTTAATTTGAGCATTTTCAAATTATTTTAATTTAGAGCTCTCATATGCAATAAGCTGGCATGCATTAATTCATTCACACACACAAAAATATTCCTCCTGTTCTTGTTCTAGTAAAAAGTAGAATAACCAAACATTGAACATAAATTGAAAAATTAAATTGCATCCCCTTAATAATTAGATAATTTTAACTTGAACATTACGCTTGTGACTTTGATAATTTCATTCATCTAGGGCTATAACTCTATTGACTAGACATTTGTGACTTGTGAGCCATACCATACCATACCATACCATACCATACCTATTTCTAGCTAGCTTCTCCTTTTTGTCATTTACAGAAATAGATTTATTAGAGGATCATTAATTAGGATAAGATAAACAATTTTATCCATGTTATACACCAACAACTGAAGACTTTTTATATGCCAATCATGCATGGACACGGTTTAATTGGTTTTTATACTTATTTTTCTTAGTGAACGTCTCAAATTCAAGTATTGTGGAGAGTTTTATCATATATACTGAATTGGGAAAATATATAAAAAAAAAGTTGAACGTGTGTATTTTTTTTTTAAATCACTAAATTTTATTATAAGTGTATATTTAAACGTCTTTTCTCATATATTTATTTATAAATGATTTAATGACTTGAACGTTCCCAAAAAGAGTGTATAACTATTAACTAATATTTCTTTAAAAGAGTATAGAAAGCACACTTTGCTGTCTTTCAACTAATAATAATATTTTGTTAAGCAAAAAGAAAATTCCTTGTGCTTCCTAATTATAGAATCTGTTGAGTGTTGATTCTTATACATTTTGTAAAATTATCTCAATATATAAGTCCAGCATCTCTCTTTGATGTAACACATATATCAATATATAAATGCTTAGTGCAATAGGAGACAGTAGTAGTTTCTCATTATTAATATAGACTATGTTAATGCTATTACTTTTTTTCCCATTCATTGATTTACTTGCTATTCATTGTTGTTGCTGATATTTCAGGTACCTTAGTCTCCTTATTTCCCTCCAGATCTATTATTTGTTTCTTCTTCTTTTCTTTTTTTTTTTAAATACATTTTTTAAATGATAAAATTAAAAGGCAATTAATAATTTTTTATGTGAGATTAATATACTATTTTTGTTTTTCAGATTGATGAGTAATGTCTTCTTTAGCTTCTTAACTTACCCAGCTTCTTCTTTAGATCATATATACAACTACTTGAGAAGGAAAATTCACAAAGTCACTGTTACAGCCACAAAATTATCATTTGAAAGAGGTAATTATAATTTTTTTTATAGTTTCTTTTAGAATACTATTTAAGTATTTGTTTAATATCTAATTTGCACATACAAGAATAATTTTCTTACCTTTAGAATATATATAGACTTTTAATTTTTTTAAATCCCTATTTGTAGTCCCTCTTAGTCATGTCAATCGATAAGTCGTGGATTGGAAAACCACGAACCACGCATGAGTATAGAGATGGTTTAAACAAGTTTTTGGATTTTGCTTTTGAGCATCGGTCTCTCGCGGGTCTTCAGATTAAATGTCCTTGTCCGGTGTGTGGTTTTCGCAAGTGGCAAACAAGAGAGAAAGTTTTTGAACATTTAATAGTCAAGCCATTTCCAGAAAACTACAAAGTTTGGTATTGGCATGGTGAAGAAGCAGTTAGAGTTGGGTCACAAGTTTATCAAACTAGTCATATTGTACAAGATGATTCGACATCTCAGCATCCAATGGTAACAATTCTCAATGACGCGTTTGGAGTCGCTGGATCTGACTTGAATGAAGATGGAGATGGAGATGGAGATGGAGATGAAGAGCATAGTGGAGAAAATGTAGAATTTTATAAGTTGTTGGAAGATGGTAATAAACCATTATATGAAGGGTGCACAAAGTATTCAAAACTGTCTTTCTTGATTAGTTTGTACCACATAACGTGCTTATATAGAATAAGCGACAAAGCCATGACCGAAATCCTCAAGTTAATAAAAGATGCTTTTGGAAATGCCAAGATTTCAAATACATTCTATGAGGCCAAGAAAACCATAAACAAACTAGGGCTTAATTATACCAAGATACCAGCTTGCCCTAATGACTGCATGTTATATTGGGGGGAGGATGAAGATTTGTAAGAATGCAAAAGATGGAAGACATCTAAATGGACCGATGCTAAAAAGAAGAAACCGACAAAGATATTGCGATACTTTCCACTAAAACCGAGACTTCAATGATTATTTATGTGTTCTAAGACTGCTCAATCAATGCAATGGCATGCTTTGGCAGAAAAGAAAGATTCGAAGATGAGGCATCCGCGGGATTCTGAAGCTTGGAAGACATTTGATTTACTTCATGATAGGTTTGCCGAAGATCCTCGAAATGTACGTCTTGGTCTTGCAGTTGATGGATTCAACCCCTTTGGAGCTATGCGTACAAACTATAGCGTTTGGCCAGTGGTGCTTATTCCATACAATCGACCTCCATGGGAGTGCATGAAGCCAACATCACTAATCTTGTCAATGATTATTCCAGGAGAGAAAATGCCGGGGAACAACATAGACGTATACTTACAACCTCTTATCAAAGAGTTAAAAGAGTTGTGGCATGATGGTGTTCAAACATTAGATAGGTTCAAGAATGAAATGTTTACATTGCGAGCAGCATTAATGTGGACAATTAGTGATTTTCCAGGCCTTGGTAACTTATCTGGGTGGAACGTACGCAGTAAATATGCTTGTCCCACATGTAACTTTAACACTGATTCATATAGATTAAAGCATGGTGGAAAATGGTGTTTTTTGGGGCATCGCCGTTTCTTAGAAAGGGGTCATAAGTTTAGGCTAAGTCGTGCAAAATTTAATGGAAAAATTGAGTTGAGGGATCCCCCAGCAGTACTAACAGGGTCAGAAATATTGGAACAACTTGAAGGCATCAATGTTTCATTTGGGAAGGAACTACAGGCAAGTAAAGGTAAGAGGACTCGACGAAAAGTTGCTGAAGAAGATGATGAATCGGGGATGTGGAGGAAGAAAAGCATATTTTTTGATCTTCCTTATTGGGAGTCTAACTTATTGCGCCACAATCTAGATGTCATGCATATTGAAAAGAATGTTTGCGACAATGTGTTATACACTTTGCTCAATGAGACTGGAAGGTCAAAGGATAATCTCAAAGCTTGTAAGGATCTCAAAGAAATGGGTATAAGGAAAGATTTATGGCCAGATGAAAATGGGAGATATCATCCATCTTTGTTCACAATGTCAAATTCCATGAAAGATGTATTCTTGCGTACTATAAAGAATATTAGAGTACCAGATGGTCTCTCGAGTAATATTTCACGGTGTGTTGACCTGAAGCAAAGAAAGCTCTCTGGATTGAAGAGCCATGATTGCCACGTCCTTATGCAGCAACTATTACCCATTGCTATACGTAATGTGCTACAAGATAAAGTTGCTACAGTGCTAATAGAGTTGTCTTCATTCTTTCAACAGTTGTGCTCTAAAAGCTTAAGTCTTACAGAACTTGAGAAGCTCCAACCTCGAATAATCCTTACCCTTTGTCATTTAGAAATGTTGTTCCCTCCTTCTTTCTTTACAATCATAGTTCATTTAACCTGTCATCTAGTTGATGAAGCAAAACTTGGAGGACCAGTACACTATAGGTGGATGTATCCTATTGAGAGGTAAATATCTCTTTTCAATCATTGTTCATTTAACCTGTCACTTAGTTATATCTTGCTTACTAAAGCCAATTATACAAACTAGGTATTTAGGACATTTGAAGTCCTATGTACGAAACAAAGCCAAATCAGAGGCTTCTATAGCTGAGGGATATGTGGCTGAAGAAGCTCTTACATTTTGCTTTCGATACTTAGAAGGGATTGAGACAAGATTTAATAGGCCACCACGTGTTGATGATCGTCCGGATGGTAATTACAATACACATGTTGATTCACTTTTTCCACAAATGGGTAACTCTAAGGGAGCTTTCACAGTATTTGAGTTGTCACCTATGGAAAAAAACAAGCACATCGCTATGTGGTTCTAAATTGTCCATATGTCAAACCGTTCATTGAGTAAGTACTTAAGGATTTGCGTACATGTTTTTTATTTACGTGAAAATAGTTGTTTAGTTAGAGTTAAACTTTCATATCTGACAGTGACTTCAAAGATTTTGTACGAAGACGATCTAAGGATAGAAGGCCTTCAAATGTAGAGATAGAAAAAAGAGTTAACAAAGATTTTGTTACTTGGTTTCCTACGCAGGTAAATAGAAAAGTGATATTTTTTGCTAATATTGAGCAGTATTTGTGGATATAATAACTAATATATTGTTCTATCATAATAGCTTATGAACCCAGACGTTATGAATACTGTGCATGAGGATTTGAGATACTTAGCAATGGGTCCATCACGATATGCCAAAAGGTTTTCTACATTTAGTATCAATGGGTTCTCCTTTCGAACTACCAATCGAGACAATGGGTTAAAGACCCAGAATAGTGGAGTTTTCTTAATGTCTTCAACTCCTTGTGTTGCTAGCGCTAGTGATGCTAATGTTAGGAATGCTGATTTGTCATATTATGGCAAATTAGAAGATATTATAGAACTAAACTACAATGGCCGATTTCGAGTTACTTTATTCAAATGTAAATGGGCTGACACCACTAGAGAATGAGGCTGTAGAAAGGATAGTTGGGGTTTTACTTCTGTTAATTTTTCACGAGTAATACACAGTGGTGACCGAGAGGAGGATGATCCATATATTGAAGCCTCACAAGCTCGAATGGTGTATTTTGTCAATGATGAAGTGAATAAAGATTGGAGTGTTGTCGTGCATTTGAAGCCAAGAGACTCATATGATATGGGGGGAAATGAAGATGATGAAGCATGTGAGAATGAGCCATGGTTAGAGCAAAACTTGGATTCTTTATTTGAAAATGGTGATAATCTATCATTGTTAAGAGATGAGGTAGATGATGAACTACTAGATGATGACATTGGAGAAGACAAACACATGTCGGAATAGTTAGTAGGTTAAATTAATTTATGGTATGAAATTTATATTTAAGTTTTCATTTAATTATAATTCACATTTTATCTATACTTATTAATTATTTTATTTCCAACTATTATTTTATTTCCAACTATCATTTAGTTATAATTCATATTTATGGTATGAAATTATTTTATCTATACATTATAGTAGTGCCTACTGATATATACTAGTTACTAGGTCTTCAAATTTAACTTGAAGATATGTAACTTCCTGAATTTCTTGATCTATTATGCAGATATGCCAAAGCAAAAGAGGTACAAGAATCTACTTAAAGCAGCAGCAGCTGCAAATTCTTCACAAGACAAGTCAATTGCAGCTGCAAATTCCTCCCGAGACAAGTCGGCAGCTTCAAATGCATCACAAGTCAAGTCTGCAGCAGCTGCAAATTCCTTCCGAGAGACATCGGCAGCTACAAATTCCTCCCGAGACAAGTCGGCAGCAGCTGTAAATTCCTCCCGAGACAAGTCAGCAGCTTCAAGTTCCTCTCGGGATAAGTCAGCAGCTTCAAGTTCCTCCCGAGACAAGTCGACAGCAGCTGCAAGTTCCTCACGAGACAAGTCAGCAGCAGCTGCAAGTTCATCCCGAGACAAGTCGGCAGCTTCAAATTCTTCTGAGCATCCATTCAAACCTAAACGTAAACGTGGACGTGAATCTAAACATTATTGGACTGTTGATGCCATAGGTATGTATAGATGTTTTATTATGTTATTATTATCAAAAAGCAAGAAGCATTCAGAACCTAAAATAAAGAACAAACACATTATTGGTTTAGAGAATACTAGTGTGTGAAATTATTATATATTAATTAAGCAGCCATGATTCCTTCAGAATTCTGTCCGACTAAGTTATCTACCAGCAATACCCAAAAAATTAAAGCAGATTAACATTAACTAAACTGTATTTTAGGGCTTTAATTAAATAAGACTGTAGCAGTGGAATACAATATTGGCATCATGTGCGCCATATCTGCTTCTTTTCCTGATTTTAAGTAGTGTTTCTCCCAGTTAATGCCTTCCTGTTCTAGACACACATGTCATATATATATATATATATATATATATATATATATATATATATATATATATATATATATATATATATATATATATATACTTGTTTCCTATATTAGCATATGTGGAATTTTGCTGATGATAAAAGCTAGATACTGAACATTATTATTGTATGTACTCATTTATAGTTGGGTTTTGGGATCATGCTTTGCTTTGTTACATGCAATTGGTGATAAATTTCATTATAGCAGAGAAATTATTTATTTTATTAAGTTCAGTGTTTTGATTCAACATTTGATGTATTCCTTTTCCCACCTGTTGGTTTCAATATATTTTCGTTTTTCTTTTCTTTTGTATTTCCTTAATTGCCACATGCAATGCTCAGATTTGTTAAAACTAAGTTTGAACAATTGTACTTATATATGTTGACATTCAATTACTTGGGCTATTATGAACTTGAAAATATGCTTTTGATGAGAAAACATAAGGCAGAAAATGATCAGCTTTATTTTTACATTCTTTCTACATGGTCCTTTTTTGGTGAACTTAGAATTCCATGGGTGTATATGGGTATTATTCATTTGAAAAGGAAAAGAAGTTAATATCTGGATGAACCTTTTGTGTCTATGTAAAATTTTGTAAGTACTTCACTGCTTCAATCTTGATTATCTTCCACCTGAATCACTTGGATTGTAATATCTGTAAGATATGTGCAGTGAGAGAGTTCCTTAGCAGGAAAACTAACATCGATCCAGATTGATCTGTTCTGTTTTATTCTTTTTTTCCTTTTCTAGATTTAGTGCAATTTGAATGCTACTATAGTGAGAACATGTTATATCCTGATTGATTATATTTATGGTGCTTTCTTTCAACTTCATGCCCTATTCTTTAGTTGTAAAGTTATTATTAAGTCAATTCTATAGTGTCTATTATTTAAAAATTATTTATTTTATTCTTTAGTCGCTCATTTACTTATTTATTTATACTCATTTGTCTATTTTAGATGAATACGGAGCTAGTACACGCCTTCATTTATTAGTGAAGGATGTGCATAATTTGCCAGAAGGTTTGCGTATAGTTGTCACTTTTGATAAACATCATGCAGCAATAGGAGAAGCAGCTGGACTCCTTGCAGGAGTTTGTGGGCAATTGGCCACTGATTGTGTAGCATTTCCAATCAGTTTTGAAAAGTGGTCAGACATTCCAAAAGCTTTTTTGAAAATCAATGGAATATTTTTTTCCTAGTAAGAAGATTACTCAAACTCTAAAGCTTATTTCTTTGCCATTATTTAGTTATATTTGCTGGTTAATATATATTCTTTGTTATAATTGTCAAGGCTCGATTTTGCTTCAAAGTGAGTGATAACTTGGCCAAACGATTTTTGCTCCAATCACTTGGCAAAAAATGGAGGGAACATAGGATAAAGCTTTGGAATGATTTTTATGATCCGAGGTTGAGTAAAATCGAGATCATAAATAATGCACCAGAAGATATTGCTCCTGATCAATGGGCTTTATTTGTAGAATATCGTTTGAAACCTGAAACTCAGGTAAGCCTTATATGAAGCAGATATTGCTGCTGCCTGCTCTTGTATTTTATTTTATATAGAGTTGGTAATGAACTAGTGATAGCTTCTCATGCAGTAGTGCTGCACTCTTTTGCCCTCTTGAAACCATTATTATTGTTATATGTTGAATGCATGTTTGGTTCTATTTAATTATGTCCAAATTTAACTTGCAGAAACTTTGTAAGAGGAATCAAGAAATTCGGCAAAAACAAATAATTCCTCATACTTCAGGTGCTAAATCAATTGCAAGAAGAAGGGCTGAATTGGTAATCAATTAATGCATGCATATCTAATCTATCTCAAATATAATGCATGCATCATCTCTTAATTTTCTGCATATCTAATCTATCTCAAATAATAATTTTATGAATGATATATACATGATTGAAGTTAGTAGGCTTCTATTTTTTGATCGAGTCTTTCTACTTTTCTTAAATTTTAGACGGAAGAGACGGGAAAAGAAGTTAGTAGGGTTCAAATGTGGGACATCACTCACAAGAAAACAGATGGAAGTTATGTTAATGAAAAAGCTAAAGAAATAGCGGTAAGACTAAAGCGTAATAAGTAACTTGTTTGTATTTCTTTTTCTTTCTTTTTTATAAGATAATACTATTTTTGATTTTTTCTTTTTTTTATACATGTAGGAGAAGATTGAAGCACATAGCAGCCAACAACCGATGGAATTAACTCTTAATTCTCCTCTTGATGCTCTTGGAGTAGTTTTTGGGAAAGAGCACCCTGGTCGTGTTCGAGGTTTAGGTATGGGAGCTGTTCCAACAATTGCTTTCAAGAACAACACTACAAGGATTAGTCAAATGAATTTAGGTTCTTCAAATGATGTTGGAACATCATCTACTTGTGGTCCAAATGTGCAAGAAGAGTTGGATACCGTTAAAGCGCAATTGCAAGCGCTAGTCTCCTATATTGCTTCTAAGGAATGAGGTAAAATTCCAATACAATTAGCTGGAATGTTCCCTACTCAACAAGTTTCACAGGTACAAATACAATTATCCTCTTTTTTTCCTTTTGATGTGAAATAATTGTAAACAGTGGATTAATCTCTGCTTGATTAGTAGTGTTGCTGAGTTTGTTATAGCATTCAAGCTCTCGTGTATTTGTTGACAATCCATGTTGAAAGAAGTCATTACTGTAGTCTGATTGAGATAATAATAGACCAGTAGGGTTTGATTGTGATCTATATTCTTCACTTTTCAAGCCAAAAGGTTCTACAGTTTGAAGGATGTTTGACCCGTTAAGATAAGAATTATTGAAGCTGGGGTTTCCTAAGGGGAAATTAGGGTTATTCCCCATGTTAAGAAATGTGTTGCGTTCATGATTTGCAACATATTTTGCAACAGTTGTAGTTGGGCTAATTGAGAAGTAGCATCTCTTTGTAGAGCAATATTAGGGTTTCTCCCCCAAGTAGTAGTGTTCATATTCATCATAGAATTCCCTCTTTTTTTTCCTTTTGATGTGAAATAATTGTAAACTGTTCATGAATACTTTTGATCTCCAAAACAAGTTAAGATTCGGTCATGGTCACTGTTGGCTATTTGAATGTACTTTTGAGTGAAATAATTGTAAACTGTTCATGAATACAGATTTTGACTTCCCGTTCTGATTTTCTTCTAAATTATAATTGATTAACAAAAAGTGAAAAAAAAAAGATTTATCAATGTTTGTGGCATATAGGCATAAGTAGGAAGCAGCTAATGGTAATAGGTGAGCATGAGCATGTGTTATTGCTGGTTGTTGACTAAGGGTTGTTATTGCTGTTATTGCTTTGTTTGAAAATGATTCTATACATCAGTGAATAGAAAGATCTTAAGGCTTCATTCTTTATCGCTGCTATGGTTAACAAGCACATGGGAAAGCTAATTAACAACTAGCACTAGTAGTATTATTAGTAACATTTTATATGTATTTTTTAGATGAATTCAAATTCATAATTATCCACTTATTATTAATATATGCATTTTTCTTGTATTTCTTGTGCTCATAATAATTATATTTTTGTTGTAGGGATTGGATCAGGAGAGTGAGATTCCATCACCAAAAGAGTTAGGAAGTAGGTTTTCTGGAGCAAGCAACAAGGAAGCTTGATATGTTAAGACGTATATTAAGGATTATATGTTAAGACAATTATAAGTCAGAATTAGTCAATGCTTGTTAAGGATTATTTTGATACTTTGTTTTTTGGATTATGACATTTCAATTATGACTTGGATTATGACTTTTGGATCATGTATGAATTAAAAATCATCTTATGATGTTCGATTTATGGCTATACCTTTTGGTTATTATGAGATTTTTAAGTGAGTTTCGAAAATATCACTTTAAATTAGTGGTTTCAATCTTATTTTAAAAAGCATAAAATTTTCATCATAATTAGGTACAAACGGCGGTTAGAAACCCCCGTTTTAATTTAAAACGATGCCATTATACGCTGGTAGAAATGGCAGTTAAAAACTGCCATTTTAAACGAAAATGATGCCATTATATTTTGGTAAAAACGACGTTAGAAACTGCCATTTTAAACGCAAAAGATGCCATTATAACATGGAAAAAATGGCGGTTATCATGGAAAAACGGCGGTTTCTAACCGCCATTTTAAACGGAAGAGGTGCCACAACATCCTGGTAAAAACGGCGGCTGTTCAAAAACCGCCATTTTATGCGGAAATAATGGCGGTTACAAACCGCCATTTTAACCCTCAAAAATCGCCGTAATAACCAGAATGGCGCCCAGAATAATGGCGTTTCTTGGAGGCGCCAGTTTTGGTCATAATGGCGGTTATAACCGCCGTAATTACCCAAAATAACCGCCGTAATAACCTTTTTTTTTTGTAGTGCATTACCCTTGGCTACCATAACAAGGTGTTTGAAAACCTCTTATAATTCAATTCCCATAGAAATTGAATTCAATTTCAGTGTTTGAAACAAAAATAATTAAATTAGTTTAGATAATTCAATTCATTTTCATTGTTTTCCTTTAAAATCAATTCCAATCCAAATAGGTACAATTTAAAATTCTATTCTATTGAAATTTCATTTAAAATTTAAAATGTCTAAAATATTTTTATAATTTAATTACTCATTTTTAACTTTTTACACTCACTTTCTCTCAACACCTTCCATCTTTTAACACACACTCTCTCTTCTCTCACCACTTTCATTTCTATTTCTTTTTTTCAACTCACTTAATATAATATATACCTATTTTTTTTGGAAGGTCTATTATGTAGATTAAAAAAATATCTACACATGTAACTTTTATGTATTTAATTTAGATTAATGACACCAAGTATTTGCCAATTTGTTACGTCTGAATATTTTAAGTGAAGTTGTGTCAATCATGATACTAACAAAAAGTGACATCGATTTATTCCATTTTAATACCATTAATTAACTACTATATTTGTTGTTAATAACTAATTTTTTTATTTGTTATGTCATTAGACCGATCAATAAGCTGGTTATTGATAGTTCAAATTTGTTTTTTTTGTTGTTATTTTGTCATTGAAATCAACCATGGAGAACCATTTAATTTTTTAATTAATAACACTATTTTTTAAATTAATATATTTAGATTAATTTAACTTTTATTTTTTTAAAAGAGGTGAACAAATTTTAGTTAAAAAATATAATTTTTTTAATTATTTTGTATAATTTAATAAATAAGTATATTTATTATTTAAATATGATGTTATATTAATAAAGGATAAAGTTGTCCATTATAAAAATTTAATTCATTTGATAAACATTCTAAACATTGGAATTCAATTCAATTTTATAATTTTACTAATTCATTCCAAACACTAAAATTTAATTTAATTATATACCATTAAAAATTTTAAACAAGCAGCAAGAGATTTGAAATAGCGTTGTCAAATGAGTTAGTCTAACCTATTTAAATTTGACCCATCTAAGTTTGCAGATTATATGGAATGATCCATTTTACTTTTGTTTATTTATGAGTCTCAATTTTTAGGTTTGGGATTTATGGTCAACTTGACAATTATACGTGTTGGTTCGTTTATTTTTTATTTTTGAAAAAAATTGGATACAAATTCGGTTTTAATTAAAAAATAATTTTTGCAAAAAAGTCACTTTTGAAAGAAAAAACTTTAAACAAATAGTTTTTTTTTTTTTTAAAAAATGGTGGTTAGATCTTTAGGTTGAATTAGAAAAATTATTAATTTTTTTAAAATACAAAAAAAAAAATTAACGAGCCACTCGGTTAGTTCACAGACTAACTCGTTTAATCCATTATATTTTTGGATAAATCGGACTTAATCTATTTAGTCTGAAATTTAAATGTGTTTGATTTTATAGGTAAAAACTTGCCAACTTAAACGGATAAATAGTCTAATCCGACAAATTTACCCATTTTAACAGTATTTTAAAAAAGCATCCCCTCTATACGCTCTTTGTCAAATGTTTACATAAAATACATATGTAAAGTGTTAAGTTACTCACATGGTCATTTATCTTATTAGAATTTAGAGTAATAATTTAAAAATAACTATGATATTCAAATGTTAATATATGAATCTACAATAAAGAGTACTTATTTAGGAGCTAATAATACAATCTATTTACAATGAAAAAATTAATCTAATATCAAACTAAATAAATATAAAATATACTTAGATACTATATTAATACATAATCTTCTAAATATATTTTAACCTTTTTAATGTATACAAGGAAGATTGCTTATGGATTAACTATTCGTTAACAGTTTTGCTTGTATTAGGAGAAGGGGAGCAAAAAAGACTTACCAACAAAGAGGAGAAATTATTCGACAAGTCAGAAAAATATTTAAAGAAAGGAACACCACAATATGCTTGGAGTTCAAGATCATGTTAGGATACATCAAATATTATTTTATTTTACTTGAATGTTTTGGGTTTAATAGAAACCACTAGTAGTTGAGTACAAATAGAATTCTAGAGTTTTTTATCCCTAACATATTGCAATTCTCACCCATAAGTGTGTTACTATTAAGTTTTAATAAGAACTCAGTAAATTTTCATTGAGTATCAAGCAACCATATATTAGAATAAAGAACAATAAATCAAGATATCAGGATAAAGGGCCACCGTATCAAGATCAAGAACCAATATTCATATGCATCCAAGTACACTCTTGTGCCCGTGGTGATACGAGCATAGGGAGTGTAGAACTAAGTAAAAAATTGATAATAATTTCAAAAAATTTTGGTTATTTTTTTATGCCAGTTTTATGTTTATGAGTTTCTAAGTCATTATAATCACTAATAGTCATCGTCTATCTTTCATTTTCCACTACACACTAATTGTTGTGGGAACCTTTCATAAATGCATCAAAATTTTGAGCATGTGTTTCATCCATGTTCCAACTTAGATTCACATCTTTGTGATTTTTTTAAATGAATAAAATAAATTGATATTTTTTAAAAAATAATTACATCAACATAACACAATTCACAATCTTTTTAATAAAAACGTATTAGATTTGAAAATAAAAAATTGAAGAGAGAGAGAGAGAGAGAGAGAGAGAGAGAGAGAGAGAGAGAGAGAGAGAGAGAGAGAGAGAGAGAGGGGTTAGGGATACATGGGTGAATATTATGAGTAGAGAAAATCTAGGAACTTTGGATGGCAATATTTCGGCAAACCACACATCATGAATATCATCAACAAGCATCTAGAGTTTCTAAAAGGGCTAAGAACATATCCAGAAGTGCGGTAAATGTTAACGGTGTTGGTGGGGACATAGCAGGTGCAAAGGTGTAAGTGGAACAGGTCTAAGGGACTGAATTGCAAACGTGAAGTCCGAATGAAGAAGATGAGGATAACGTCATCAAGGCTTTTCCCAAGCATTTGAATAAGAATTGGATTGGGCATCGCGATAGCAAAGGTCTAACATCGGAGGATGATAAGGAGATAGAGAATATTATAAGGATGACAAATATGAGCTTATTTACTAAGCTAGACAAAAATATTGTTAAAAAAGATATTAGAGGAGATAGTGTGTTACTTGGTATGGATGTAATGGATTAATGAAAGTTAGAGAGGAGGGTTTTCTTGCTTGAATATACCCCTAGGCTTTCAAGAAGCAGGTTAATAATTAAGGAAGCATAAGGGTAAAATAATGAATAAGAAAAAGGGCGGTGATAGAGTAAAGAAAAGAAGGGCGAGAAGGTAAAAAAGAAAGTAGAACTAAAAGAAGGAGTGACAAAGAAAAGAAGAAGTGGTGCACGAAATTGTGATCTCAAGCAACGGCGCTAGAAATTCTGTACGCACGTCTTAATAAATCGTTTTTCATTCACAACTTCAATACAACTAACCAGCAAGTGCACTGGGTCGTCCAAGTAATAAACCTTACGTGAGTAAGGGTCGATCCCACGGAGATTGTTGGTATGAAGCAAGCTATGGTCACCTTGTAAATCTCAGTCAGGCGGATATCAAAAGGTTATGGAGTTTTCGAACATAAATAATAAATAAACATAAAATAAGGATAGAAACACTTATGTAATTCATTGGTGAGAATTTCAGATAAGCGTGTAGAGATGCTTTCGTTCCTCTGAATCTCTGCTTTCCCGCTGTCTTCATCCAATCAGTCTTACTCCTTTCTACGGCTGGCTTTATGTAAGGACATTACCGTTGTCAATGGCTACTTTTAATCCTCTCTGGAAAATGGTCTGATGCGCTGTCACTGCATGGCTAATCGTCTGGAGGCATCACCCTTGTCAACGGCTGCATCCTATCCTCTTGTGAAAATGGTCCAAATGCTCTGTCACAGCACGGCTAATCATCTGAGGTTCTCGATCATACTGGAATAGGATTCACCCTCCTTTTGCGTCTGTCACTACGCCCAGCACTCGCGAGTTTGAAGTTCGTCACAGTCATTCAATCCCAGAGTCCTACTAGGAATACCACAGACAATGTTTAGACTTTCTGGACTCTCATGAATGCCGCCATCAATCTAGCTTATACCACGAAGATTCTGATTAAGAGATCCAAGAGATACTCATTCAATCTAAGGTAGAACGGAAGTGGTTGTCAGGCACACGTTCATAGGGAATGATGATAATTGTCACGTTCATCACATTCAGGTTGAAGTGCAAATGAATATCTTAGAAGCGGAATAAGTTGAATTGAATAGAAAAATAGTAGTACTTTGCATTAATCTTTGAGGAACAGCAGAGCTCCACACCTTAATCTATGGAGTGCAGAAACTCTACCGTATGAAAATACATAAGTGATAATGGTTCAGGCATGGCCGAATGGCCAGCCCCCATGAAAGTCTAAGATAGCATAAAACTGATCAAAGATGTCTAATACAATAGTAAAAAGTCCTATTTATACTAAACTAGTTACTAGGGTTTACAGAAGTAAGTAATTGATGCATAAATCCACTTCCGGAGCCCACTTGGTGTGTGCTTGGGCTGAGCTTGAATGTTACACATGTAGAGGTCAATCTTGGAGTTGAACGCCAGTTTGTAACGTATTTCTGGCGTTCAACTATGGCTTGTGACGTGTTTCTGGCGTTTAACTCCAGACAGCAGCGTAGAACTGGCGTTAAACGCCCTTTTACGTCATCTAAACTCGGCAAAATATGGACTATTATATATTGATAGAAAGCCCTGGATGTCTACTTTCCAACGCAATTTGAAGCGCGCCATTTTGAGTTCTGTAGCTCCAGAAAATCCACTTTGAGTGCAGGGAGGTCAGAATCCAACAGCATCAGCAGTCCTTCTTCAACCTCTGAATCTGATTTTTGCTCAGGTCCCTCAATTTCAGCCAGAAAATACCTGAAATCACAGAAAAATACACAAACTCATAGTAAAGTCCAGAAATGTGAATTTAACATAAAAACTAATGAAAACATCCCTAAAAGTAACTGGATTTTACTAAAAACATACTAAAAACAATGCCAAAAAGCGTATAAATTATCCGCTCATCACAACACCAAACTTAAATTGTTGCTTGTCCCCAAGCAACTGAAAATCAAATAGGATAAAAAGAGAATATACTATAAATTCCAAACTATCAATGAAACATAGCTCCAATCAGATGAGCGGAACTTGTAGCTTTTTGCCTCTTGAATAGTTTTGGCATCTCACTTTATCCATTGAGGTTCAGAATGATTGGCATCTATAGGAACTCAGAGTTCAGATAGTGTTATTGATTCTCCTAGTTCAGTATGATGATTCTTGAACACAGCTATTTTATGAGTCTTGGCCGTGGCCCTAAGCACTTTGTTTTCCAGTATTACCACCGGATACATAAATGCCACGGACACATAATTGGGTGAACCTTTTCAGATTGTGACTCAGCTTTGCTAAAGTCCCCAATTAGAGGTGTCCAGGGTTCTTAAGCACACTCTGTTTTTGCTTTGGACCTTGACTTTAACCGCTCAGTCTCAAGTTTTCACTTGACACCTTCACGCGCACAAGCACATGGTTAGGGATAGCTTGGTTTAGCCGCTTAGGCCAGGATTTTATTCCTTTAGGCCCTCCTATCCACTGATTCTCAAAGCCTTGGGATCCTTTTTATTTACCCTTGCCTTTTGGTTTTAAGGGTTATTGGCTTTTTGCTCTTGCCTCTTGGTTTTAAGAGCTTTTGGCTTTTTCTGCTTGCTTTTTCTCTTTTTTTTTTCTTTCTATTTTTTTCGCTATTTTTTTTTTCTGCAAGCTTTGTTCTTTGCTGCTTTTTCTTGCTTCAAGAATCATTTTTATGATTTTTCAGATTATCAAATAACATGTCTCCTTATCATCATTCTTTCAAGAGCCAACATATTTAACATTTTAAAACAACAACTTCAAAAGACATATGCACTGTTCAAGCATTCATTCAGAAAACAAGAAGCATTGTCACCACATCAATATAATTAAACTAAGTTCAAGGATAAATTCGAAACTCATGTACTTCTTGTTCTTTTGAATTAAAACAGTTTTCATTTAAGAGAGGTGATGGATTCATAGGACATTCATAACTTTAAGACAAAGTTACTAAATACTAATGATCATGTAATGAAGACACAAACATGGATAATCACTTAACATAGAGAAAACGAAAAATAGAGAATGTAAGAACAAGGAATGAGTCCACCTTAGTGATGGTGGCGTTTCCTTCTTGAGGAACCAATGATGTCCTTGAGCTCTTCTATGTCTCTTCCTTGTCTTTGTTGCTCCTCCCTCATTGCTTTTTGATCTTCTCTTATTTCATGAAGGATGATGGAGTGCTCTTGATGTTCCACCCTTAATTGTCCCATGTTGGAACTTAATTCTCCTAGGGAGGTGTTAATTTGCTCCCAATAGTTTTGTGGAGGAAAATGCATTTGAGGCATCTCCGGGATCTCATGGTGATGAGCTTCATGCGTCTCTTGAGATCCATGAATGGGCTCTCTTGCTTGCTCCATCCTTTTCTTAGTGATGGTCTTCTCTTCCTCAATGGGAATGCCTCCTTCTATGAAAGCTCCAGCTGAGTAACATAGATGGCAAATAAGATGAGGAAAAGCTAGCCCTGCCCCAGGAGAGGGCTTTTCGGCTATTTTGTAGAGTTCAAGGGAGATGACTTCATGAACTTCTACTTCTTCTCCAATCATGATGCTATGGATCATGATGGCCCGATCCACAGTAACTTCAGATCGGTTGCTAGTGGGGATGATGGAGCGTTGGATGAATTCCAACCATCCTCTAGCCACAGGCTTGAGGTCCAGTCTTCTTAATTGAACCGGCTTGCCTTTGGAGTCAATCTTCCATTGAGCTCCTTCCACACATATGTCCATGAGGACTTGGTCCAACCTTTGATTAAAGTTGACCCTTCTAGTGTAGGGGCGTGCATCTCCTTGCATCATAGGCAAGTTAAACGCCAACCTCACATTTTCTGGACTAAAATCTAAGTATTTCCCCCGAGCCATTGTAATATAATTCTTTGGGTTTGGGTTCTTACTTTGATCATGGTTCCTAGTGATCCATGCATTGGCATAGAACTCTTGAACCATTAGGATGCCGACTTGTTGGATGGGGTTTGTTAGAACTTCCCAACCTCTTCTTTGGATTTCATGTCGGATCTCCGGATACTCATTCTTCTTGAGCTTGAAAGGGACCTCGGGGATTACCTTCTTCTTGGCCACAACATCATAGAAGTGGTCTTGATGAGCTTTGGAGATGAATCTTTCCATCTCCCATGACTCGGAGGTGGAAGCTTTTGTCTTCCCTTTCCCTTTTCTAGAGGATTCTCCGATCTTGGGTGCCATCAATGGTAATGGAAAAACAAAAAGCTTATGCTTTTACCACACCAAACTTAGAATATTGCTCGCCCTCGAGCAAGAGAAGAAAGAATAGATGAAGAAGAAGAAGAAAATATGGAGGAGAGGGGGGTGTATTCGGCCAAGAAGGGGAAGAGAGGGTTGTGTTGTGTGAAAATGAAGAAGAATGGAGGGCTTTATATAGGGAAGGGAGGGGGGGTAAGGTTCGGCCATAAGGGTGGGTTTTGGGTGGGAAATTGATTTTGAATTTTGAAGGTAGGTGGGGTTTATGAGGTAGGTTTATGGGGAAGAGTGGATGGATGTGAATGGTGAAGTGGTTATAGGGAAGAGAGATTGAGGTGATTGATGAAGAGTTTTGGGAAGAGTGTTTATGGGATTGTGTGAAAGAGGGGTGAGAAGAAGTGAGTGGAGGTAGGTGGGGATCCTGTGGGGTCCACAGATCCTGAGGTGTCAAGGATTTACATCCCTGCACCCATTAGGCATGTAAAATGCCCTTGCACACAACTCTGGGCGTTCAGCGCCAGATTGGTGCTTGTTCTGGGCGTTGAACGCCCATTTGTTGCCCATTTCTGGCGTTGAACGCCAGAACCATGCTTGTTCTGGGCGTTCAGCGCCAGCTCTTCTCCAGGGTGCAATTCTGGCGTTCAGCGCCAGAACCATGCTCTGTTCTGGCGTTGAACGCCAGCCAGATGCTTCTTATTGGCATTTAAACGCCAGTAAGGTCTTCTTCCAGGGTGTAATTTTTCTTCTGCTGTTTTTGATTCCGTTTTTAATTTTTATATTTATTTTGTGACTCCACATGATCATGAACCTAATAAAACATGAAAGAACAAGAAAAATAAAATTAGATAAATAAAAATTGGGTTGCTTCCCAACAAGCGCTTCTTTAATGTCAATAGCTTGACAGTGGGCTCTCATGGAGCCTCACAGATGTTCAGAGCATTGTTGAGACTTCCCAACACCAAACTTAGAGTTTGGATATGGGAGTTCAACACCAAATTTAGATTTTGGTTGTGGCCTCGCAACACCAGACTTAGGTTTGACTATGGGGGCTCTAGTTGACTCTGTTTTGAGAGAAGCTTACTGTGCCTCTTTTCCATGTTTACAGAAGGGTAACCTTGAGTTGTAAACACAAGGGAGTCCTCATTCAATTGAAGGACTAATTCACCTCTGTCAACACCAATCACAGCTCTTGCTGTGGCTAGGAAAGGTCTTCCAAGGATGATGGATTCATCCGCATCCTTCCCAGTATCAAGGATTATGAAATCAGTAGGGATGTAAAGGCCTTCAACCTTTACTAACACGTCCTCTACTTGTCCATAAGCCTATTTTCTTGAATTGTCTGCCATCTCTAATGAGATTTTAGTAGCTTGCACCCCAAAGATTCCCAGTTTCTCTATTACAGAGAGGGGCATGAGGTTTATCCCTGAACCAAGGTCACACAGAGCCTTTTCAAAGATCATGTTGCCTATGGTACAAGGTATTACGAACTTTCCAGGATCCTGTTTCTTTTGAGGCAATGTCAGTTGATTCAGATCACTTAGTTCATTGGTGAACAAGGGAGGTTCAACTTCCCAAGCCTCAATACCAAATAATTTGGCCTTCAGCTTCATGATTGCACCAAGGTACTTGGTAACTTGCTCTTTAGTAACATCCTCATTCTCTTCAGAAGATGAATACTCGTCAGAGCTCATGAAGGGCATAAGGAGGTTCAATGGAATCTCTATGGTCTCTAGATGAGTCTCAAATTCCTTTGGTTCCTCAAAGGGAAACTCCTTATTGATCACTGGACGTCCCAGGAGGTCTTCCTCACTGGGATTTATGTCCTCCCCTTCCTCTCCAGGTTCGGCCGTGTTGACTATGTCAATGGCCTTGCACTCTCCTTTTGGATTTTCTTTTGTATTGCTTGGGAGAGTACTAGGAGGGATTTCAGTGATCCTTTTACTCAGTTGGCCCACTTGTACCTCCAAATTTCTAATGGAGGACCTTGTTTCATTCATGAAACTTGCAGTGGCCTTAGATAGATCAAAGACTAAGTTTGCTAAATTAGAGGTATTTTGTTCAGAGTTCTCTATCTGTTGCTGAGTGGATGATCGAAAAGGTTTACTATTGTTAAACCTATTTCTTCCACCATTATTAAAGCTTTGTTGAGGCTTTTGTTGATCCTTCCATGAGAGATTTGGGTGATTTCTCCATGAGGGGTTATAGGTGTTTCCATAAGGTTCACCCATGTAATTCACCTCTGCTATTGCAGGGTTTTCAGGATTATAAGCTTCTTCTTCAGAAGATGCCTCTTGAGTACTGTTGGATGTAGCTTGCACATTCCATTCAGACTCTGAGAAATCATATTGACTTGCTGAGTCAATATTTTATTCTGAGCCAATATGGCATTCAGAGTATCAATTTCAAGAACTCCCTTCTTCATAGGCATCCCATTACTCACAGGATTCCTCTCAGAAGTGTACATGAACTGGTTATTAGCAACCATGTCAACGAGTTCTTGAGCTTCTGCAGGCGGTTTTTTTAAGTGAATGGATCCACCTGCAGAGGTATCCAATGACATTTTAGCTAATTCAGACAGACCATCATAGAATATGTCCAGGATGGTCCATTCTGAAAGCATGTCAGAAGGACACTTTTTGGTCAGTTCTTTGTATCTCTCCCAAGCTTCATAGAGGGATTCACCTTCTTTCTGTCTGAAGGCCTGAACATCCACTCTAAGCTTACTCAGCTTTTGAGGAGAAAAGAACTTGGCTAAGAAAGCCTTGACCAACTTATCCCAAGAGTTCAGGCTATCCTTAGGTTGAGAGTCCAACCATATTCTAGCTTTGTCTCTCACAGCAAAAGGGAAAAGCATGAGCCTGTAGACTTCAGGATCTACTCCATTAGTCTTAACAGTATCACAGATCTGCAAGAATTCAGTTAAGAACTGAAAAGGATCTTCAGATGGAAGTCCATGAAACTTGAAGTTCTACTGCATCAGAGAAACTAATTGAGGTTTCAGCTCAAAATTGTTTGCTCCAATGGCAGGAATGGAGATACTTCTTCCATGTAAATTGGAATTAGGTGCAGTAAAGTCACCAAGCATGCTCCTTGCATTATTATTATTTTCGGCTGCCATCTCCTCTTCCTGTTCGAAAATTTCTGAAAGGTGCTTGCTGGATTGTTGTAATTTAGCTTCTCTTAGTTTCCTCTTCAGAGTCCTTTCAGGTTCTGGATCTGCTTCAACAAGAATATTCTTGTCCTTGCTCCTGCTCATATGAAAAAGAGGGACAGAAAAATAATAATAATAGGGGTCCTTTTTATCACAGTATAGAGGTCCCTGTATGAGTAGAAGAAAAGAAGAAGAAAAAAATTCGAACACAGATGGAAGAGGGGGTTCAAATTTGGGTGAGATGAAGTGTTAGTAGATGAATAAATAAATAGAAGGAGATAAGAGAGAGAGAGAATTTTCGAAAATAATTTTTGAAAAAGAGTTAGTGATTTTTGAAAATAGTTTTTGAAAAAGGTTAGTAATTTTCGAGAATTAAAATAAAAAATTAAAATAATTAGTTAATTAAAAAGAAATTTTGAAAAAGAGGGAAGATATTTTCGAAAATTAGAGAGAGAGGGAGTTAGTTAGGTAGTTTTGAAAAAGATAAGAAACAAACAAAAAGTTAGTTAGTTAGTTAAAACAAATTTGAAAATCAATTTTGAAAAGATAAGAAGATAAGAAGTTAGAAAGGATATTTTAAAATCAAATTTTGAAAAAGATAAGATAAAGAGATATTTTTGAAAAGATATGATTGAAATTAGTTTTGAAAAAGATTTGATTTTTAAAATCACAATTAATGACTTGATTCACAAGAAATCACAAGATATGATTCTAGAACTCAAAGTTTGAATCTTTCTTAACAAGCAAGTAACAAACTTGAAATTTTTGAATCAAAATATTAATTGATGATGTTATTTTCGAAAATTAGGAGATAAAGATAAGAAAAAGATTTTTGAAAAAGATTTTTAAAATTTTCAAAAATAAATAAGAAAAATGAAAAAGATTTGATTTTTGAAAAAGATTTTGAAAAAGATAAGATTTTTAAATTGAAAATTTGATTTGACTCATAAAAACAACTAGATTTTAAAAAGTTTTGAAAAAGTCAACTCAAATTTTTGAAATTTATGAGTGAAAAAGGGAAAGATATTTTTTTTTTATTTTTGAATTTTTAATGATTAGAGGGAAAAACATGAAAAAGACTCAATGCATGAAAATTTTGGATCAAAACAATGAATGCATGCAAGAATGCTATGAATGTCAAGATGAACACCAAGAACACTTTGAATGTCAAGATGAACATCAAGAACTTATTTTTGAAAAATTTTTAATGCAAAGAAAACATGCAAGACACCAAACTTAAAAATTTTTCATGTATAGACACTATGAATGCAAGAATGCATATGAAAAACAAGAAAAGACACAAAACATGAAAACATCAAGATCAAACAAGAAGACTTACCAAGAACAACTTGAAGATCATGAAGAACACTATGAATGCATGAATTTTTCGAAAAATGCAAGATGAATATGAAATTGACACCAAACTTTCAACTTGACTCAAGACTCAAACAAGAAACATGAAATATTTTTTATTTTTATGATTTTTTTTATTTTTTTGGATTTTTGTATATTTTTTTTCGAAAAAATATATAGGAAAAAGAAAATAAGGATTTCAAAATTTTTAATATGAATTTCAGGAATCTTGCCATGTTAGTCTAAAGCTTCAGTCCAGGAATTAGACATGGCTCACTAGCCAGCCAAGCTTTCAGTGAAAGCTCCGGTCCAAAATACTAGATATGGCCAATGGCCAGCCAAGCTTCAGCAGATATTGATACTTTCCATGTATAGAGCAACTAAGTATGTGAGAATCAACAAGCTCTTGTGATGATAAGTTGAAACCCCAGTCCAAAAGATTAGACATGGCTTACAGCCAGCCAGGATTCAACAAATCATCATGAAACACTAGAATTCATTCTTAAAAATTCTGAAGAAAAATATATTTTTGAAAACATTTATTTTAATTTTTTTTTTCGAAAATAAAGGAAAATTTTTTTTGAAAGATTTTTGAAAACTTTTTGAAAATAAGAAGAAAATTACCCAATCTGAGCCAGTTGTCCAAACTCGAACAATCCCCGGCAACGGCACCAAAAACATGGTGCACAAAATTGTGATCTCAGGCAACGGCGCCAGAAACTCTGTACGCACGTCTTAATAAATCGTTTTTCATTCACAACTTCGATACAACTAACCAGCAAGTGCACTGGGTCGTCCAAGTAATAAACCTTACGTGAGTAAGGGTCGATCCCACGGAGATTGTTGGTATGAAGCAAGCTATGGTCACCTTGTAAATCTCAGTCAGGCGGATATCAAAAGGTTATGGAGTTTTCGAACATAAATAATAAATAAACATAAAATAAGGATAGAAACACTTATGTAATTCATTGGTGAGAATTTCAGATAAGCGTGTAGAGATGCTTTCGTTCCTCTGAATCTCTGCTTTCCCGCTGTCTTCATCCAATCAGTCTTACTCCTTTCTACGGCTGGCTTTATGTAAGGACATCACCGTTGTCAATGGCTACTTTTAATCCTCTCTGGAAAATGGTCCGATGCACTGTCACTGCATGGCTAATCGTCTGGAGGCATCACCCTTGTCAACGGCTGCATCCTATCCTCTTGTGAAAATGGTCCAAATGCTCTGTCACAGCACGGCTAATCATCTGAGGTTCTCGATCATACTGGAATAGGATTCACCCTCCTTTTGCGTCTGTCACTACGCCCAGCACTCGCGAGTTTGAAGTTCGTCACAGTCATTCAATCCCAGAGTCCTACTCGGAATACCACAGACAAGGTTTAGACTTTCCGGACTCTCATGAATGCCGCCATCAATCTAGCTTATACCACGAAGATTCTGATTAAGAGATCCAAGAGATACTCATTCAATCTAAGGTAGAACGGAAGTGGTTGTCAGGCACGTGTTCATAGGGAATGATGATGATTGTCACGTTCATCACATTCAAGTTGAAGTGCGAATGAATATCTTAGAAGCGGAATAAGTTGAATTGAATAGAAAAACAGTAGTACTTTGCATTAATCTTTGAGGAACAACAGAGCTCCACACCTTAATCTATGGAGTGCAGAAACTCTACCGTATGAAAATACATAAGTGATAATGGTTCAGGCATGGCCGAATGGCCAGCCCCCATGAAAGTCTAAGATAGCATAAAACTGATCAAAGATGTCTAATACAATAGTAAAAAGTCCTATTTATACTAAACTAGTTACTAGGGTTTACAGAAGTAAGTAATTGATGCATAAATCCACTTCCGGAGCCCACTTGGTGTGTGCTTGGGCTGAGCTTGAATGTTACACGTGTAGAGGTCAATCTTGGAGTTGAACGCCAGTTTGTAACGTATTTCTGGCGTTCAACTATGGCTTGTGACGTGTTTCTGGCGTTTAACTCCAGACAGCAGCATAGAACTGGCGTTCAACGCCCTTTTACGTCATCTAAACTCGGCCAAAGTATGGACTATTATATATTGCTGGAAAGTCCTGGGTGTCTACTTTTCAACGCAATTGGAAGTGCGCCATTCTGAGTTCTGTAGCTCCAGAAAATCCACTTTGAGTGCAGGGAGGTCAGAATCCAACAGCATCAGCAGTCCTTCTTCAACCTCTGAATCTGATTTTTGCTCAAGTCCCTCAATTTCAGCTAGAAAATACCTGAAATCACAGAAAAACACACAAACTCATAGTAAAGACCAGAAATGTGAATTTAACTTAAAAACTAATGAAAACATCCCTAAAAGTAACTGGATTTTACTAAAAACATACTAAAAATAATGCCAAAAAGCGTATAAATTATCCGCTCATCAAGAAGCAAAAAAAAAATAAAAAAATAAAAAAAGAGAGAAATATTACAAGAGATGTAGAAGAGATGAGTGAATTGAGTAAACATATATCATTAAGTAAGGAAGACTTCAATGACGTTGATTTGGTGGCAAAAAAAAATGTCGGCCTTGAAAAATAAACTTGAAATCTAAACGCGTGAGGAAGATAGTGTAAAAGAGTACCTCAGAAATTAGGAAGAAAAGATACTAAATTTAAAGAAAGAAGTACAAAAAAAAGGGAAAAAAATCGTCATAGAAAAAAAGAAGGATGCTAAGAGAATAGGTGAGAATTTAAATAATTTATCATGATCTTTATGTGGAATTATAGGGAATTAAAGAGTGGAGAGATAAGATAGAAATAATTAGGGACATAGTGAGCAAAAATATATTAGAATTTTGAGATTAGTAGAAATTAAGGTAACCAATCTTAAGGAGTATGAATTTAAAAGAATTTTGGATAACATTGATTTTGAGTGGAAGTATGTAGAGGCAATAAATAATGGGAGTGGATATTGTGTGTTTGGGAGTTAGGTTTTGTTAATATTCAGCAAGTTTTGAAATGGGCAACATATATATGTTTAATGGTTACAAATAGATATATAAATGAACAAGTGCTAATTGCGTTGATTTATGCTTCGAATATTATTGGTTAAAAAAAAGAAGTATGTGATGAGATTGTAGAAATGAAGAGCATATTCGATTTTCTTGCTATTATGTTCGGAGATCTCAATGAAGTCACACACTGATGTGGTTTTTCACAAACTACTATCGGTAAGTGCACCAAGTCATATCAAGTAATACCATTGGAGTAGGTTATTGTTTCTTTGAAGATTAATGGACTAAGTAAACAATGATAAATTGATTAATCTAGTCAAATGGTGCACGAAATTAATTCCGCAATATTTACACAGATAGACCGACAAGTGCATTGGGTCGTCCAAGTAATACCTCAGGTGAGTGAGGATCAATCCCATGGAGATTGTTGGTTTGAACAAGCAATGGATACCTTGTAGATCTTAGTCAGGTGGATAGAAAATATAGTTGTTGTGAAAAACGCATAAACAGAATAAATAAAGTTACTGGATAAGTGTCAAATCAATGATGAGAGAACAGTTGAGGTTTCGGAGATGCTTCCTCCTTCAGGATCAACTTTTCTCACTGTCTACTCCAACTTCTGATTGATTCATTCCATGGCAGGCGGTAAGTGACTAATGCCAGGTCAGTGGTCATTAATCTCCTCTGCTTCAGATCAAACGCTAGGTCAGTGGTCATCCAATCTGAACGAGAGTGAAGCTCTAGCAGTCCATTCCCTTGGTGATCCTACTCAAAACGCCACAGACAAGGTCGGATCTTCCAAATCAGAGAACACTGCTCCTTTGATTCTAGCCTATACCACAAAGGCCCCAATCGCCCCGCACCTCAGCTGAACTGATGTCTCCAAGTCCCCAACGAAGCCATGGATTAGCCGTCTAAGAGATGTATAATCAAGCTTGTGGTTCAGTACTATCCCGTCAAGGACTCGCAAGAACCCATATAGAATAGGGATGACGGTCAAGATACACTCCCAATTCATTAGGATGAAGAACGAAGATACATCTTAGAATGGAATCAAGCATAGATTGAAATAGAACAATGATATTATTAATCCATAAAAGTTAGCAGAACTCCTAACTTTAACCTAGGAGGTTAGTGACTCAAAGCTTACAATAATGTTCGAAAGTAAAAGTGGGGGAAGATGATCCTAAACAAGGGTGATCTCCTCCTATATATAGTAATATGATAACTAAGAATTATAGAAATAAAATAAACTAGTCTTGTAGTGCGAAAATCCATTTTCCGGGCCTACTTGGCGAGTGTTCGGGCTGAGCTTGAGTGAAGCCACGAGTTGGTGCTCCCTCTGGGGCATTGGATGCCAACTTTGGACTCCCTTTTGGGCGTTGGACGCCAGCTGCTCCCTATTGGGAATCCAATGCCAGGAATGGGATAGGTAACTGGCGTTGAACACCAGTTTTAGGCCTTCATTTCCAAAGCAAAGTATAGACTATTATATTTTCTCGAAAGCCCTAGATGTTAATTTTCTATAGCCGTTGAGAGGGCGCCATTTGGACTTCTGTAGCTCCAGAAATGCTCCTTCAAGTGCATGGAGGTTAGAATCCAACAGCATCTGCAGTCCTTTCTCTGTCTCTAAATCAGATTTTTCCAAAGCTCCTCAATTTCAGCCAGAATTTATCTAAAATCATCATAAAACACAACAACTCAAATTAGAATCCAAAAATGTGAATTTTGCACTAAAACTTATGAAAACAAAATGAAACTTAAACAAAACATAACAAAAACTATATGAAAATGATGCCAAAAATCGTATAAAATATTCGCTCATCAGAACACCAAACTTAAACTATTGCTTGTCCCCAAGCAACTAAAAACAAAGTAGGATTACAAAGAAGAGAAGGATACAATAAATCTCAGAGTTCTCAATGAAGCTCAGTTTTAATTAGATGAGCGGGACTGATGGCTATTCACTTCTGAATAGTTTTGGCATCTCACTTTTCTTTGAAGCTCAAAATAATTGGCATCTTTAGGAACTCAGAATCCAGATGATACTATTGATTCTCCTAGTTTAGTTCTTTTTTATTCTTGATCACAGCTTCTTTTGAGTCTTGGCCGTGACCCTAAGCGCTTTATTTTCCAGTATTACCACCAGATACATAAACGCCATAGACACTTAACTGGGTGAACCCTTTAGGATTGTGTTTCAGCTTTGCTAGAATCCTCAGCCAGTGGTGTCCAGAGTTCTTAAGCACACTCTTTTTCTTTGGATCATGACTTTAACTGCTTAGTCTCAAGTTTTTCACTTGACACCTTCACACCACAAGCATATAGTTAGGGAAGCAGCTCATTTGAACTGTTTAGGCCAAGATTTTGTCTCTTTTAGACACTCCTAACCATTGATGCTCAAAGTCTTGGATCCTTGCTCTTGCCTTTTGGTTTAAAGAGCTATTGTCTTTTTCTTTCTTTTTTTGCTTGCTTTTTTTTTTCGCATATACATTTTTTTCTTTTTCTTTTTTGTTTGCTGCTTTTTCTTGCTTCAAAAATTAATTTTTGGATTTTTCAGATTACCAATAATACTTTTCCTTTTTCATCATTCTTTCAAGAGCCAACATTCTTAACTACAACATTAAATATGCACTGTTCATTCATGCATTCAGAAAGTAAAAGCAATGCTGCCACATCAAAATAATTGAACCATTCTTATAATATAACTCGAAATTCAAGTCTCTCTACTACTTCTAAAAAAAATCAAAATTTTATTCAAGTTTAATGAGATGATAAGAGGAACATTTTACACCTAATTGAAAAAAATAGGGAAAATAGAAGCTTAAATCCTAATAATGCTTCTGAAATTCTTAAATTAAAAGACAGAAACATAAATAAAAACTTAAATGCTACTAGTATCATGTAAATCTAAACATAAGAAACAACAATTAAAATAGGCTCAGAAATAGGGGGTGGAACTCAACCACCTTAATCATGGTTGGTGTGTGGCTCTTCTGGGGATAATTTCTGATGCTTCAGTTCTTCTAGTTCACACCCCTGCTTCTCTTGTTCCTTGATCAGTTTGCAAAACATGCTAGTCTGGTCTTTTTGCTCCTCTCTTAATTGATCCAATGTGGTTTGCAATTGTGCAACAGATGCTTCCAGTTGGGTCCAATATTCAATTGGAGGGATCTCTTGTGTTTGAAGAGGCTCAGGTGTCTTCCTTTTGGGATGATCATCTGGTTGTCTGGTGCTTTCCATCACTTGCTTGGTGATTGGGCCATCTACTGGGATCCATGAGTCTATGTTAATCAGGACTCCAGCCTCTTTGCATAAGCAAAAGATAAGGTTTGGATAGGCCAATTTGGCTTGAGTTGACATCTTGTTTGCAACCTTATACAGCTCAATGGGGATTAATTAGTGGACTTCCACCTCATTCCCCATCATGATGCAGTGAATCATCACATCCCTTCTAATGGTGACTTCAGAGCGGTTGCTAGTAGGGAGTATGGAACGCCCAATAAAATCTAACCAACCCCTAGCAACTGGTTTGAGATCCAATCTTCTCAGTTGGTTTAGTTTACCTTTTGTGTTATTGATCCACTGAGTTCCAGGTAGACATATGTCTTCTAGAATCTGATCTAGCTTCGGACCAGCTACCACCCTTCTATTAAAAGATTCTGGATCATCCTTTTGCAGAGGTAATTTAAAGATCTCTCTCACATTGTCAGGATAAAAATAGAGAGTCTTTCCCTGGACTATGGTGCCAAAAGTATGGAACCCTTGGCCATCTTTTTTTTGCTTATCTGTCATCCATAGATTTGCATAGAATTCATGGACCATTGTTAATCCAACAATGGTCACAGGTTCGGCCAGGGCTTTCCAGCCTCTTTTTTGAATATGCTCTTGGATCTCCGGGTACTCATCTTCTTTTAATTTGAATCTGACTTCCGGGATCACTATCCTCTTGCTCATTATTTTGTAATAATGTTCTTCATGCTGCTTGGTGTAGAATCTGAAAGGTTTGAAAATGGCTATTAGGTTTGTCTTCTTTGCCTCTTGAAGTGGGTTTTCCACTTTTTGGAGCCATGAAATTCGAATAGAGTGAGAAAGCAAGGCTCTTTCCACACCAAACTTAAAAAGTTTGCTTGTCCTCGAGTAAAAAGAAGATAAAGAAGATTATGAAGAGGAGAGGGATTCGCATGGAATGTGGATGAGGGAGTGTGTGGGGCGAATGATATATATAGGGAGAGGAGGGTGAGTTTTCGAATTTTAATTAGATAAAAGATAAAGAAGATATGATTCACACTTTGGAAAAGGATAGAAAAAAGATAAGTTTTAAAATTTATTTAGTAATCAAAGATATGAAAAAGATATAAAAGATAAGTTAGAAAGTATGAGGAGTATGAAAAAGATTTTCAAGTTTAATAAAAGAATTGCAAAAGATCTGAAATTTTGAAAAATATTTGAAAAAAAAATTGAGAAAGATTTGAAAAGATTTTAAATTTGAAAGGAATTTGAAATTGAAAGATGATGTTTGAAAGAATCTTATTTAAAAGATATGATTAAAAAGATAAGATTTGGAAAAGATATGTTTTGAAAAAATCAAACAACTCCCCTACCTTTGTTGGGCGTTGAACGCCCAGAATACCCCCATTCTGACGTTCAACGCCAACTTTATGCTCCTCCTGGGCGTTGAATGCCCAGACAGTGCCTCCTGGCTGGCGTTCAACACTAGCTTTCTTTCTCTTTTCAAGGCGTTGAACGCCTAGCCAGTGCTCCCTGGCTGGCATTCAACGCCAGGCTTGCTGCTCCTAGAGGGTATTGAACGCCCAACTAGTGTCCCCTGGTTGTGTTCAACGCCAGTTTTGCTGCTTTTTAATGGCGTTTAATTGCCATCTTTCCCTCTTGTCTGCCATTCAGCGCCAGAAAAGGGCTTTCCCTAGAGTGCTCTGTTTTTAGCTTTGACTGTCTCTGTTTCTGTTTTAATTACTACACATGATCACAAACCTAAAGAAATAAATATGAAAATTAAACTGATATAATTGAAATAAACTTAATGAAAAATAGAAATAACTTTAATTATGGTTAGGTTGCCTCCCAACAAGCACTTCTTTACTGTTGTTTAGCTGGACTTTACTGTGCTCATGTCAGCAACAGGGTGAATTTCTCTTGCTCAACTTCACCACCCAAGTAATGTTTCACTCTCTAGTCATTAACAGTAAATCTTTTGTCAAAGTAATTACTCTGGAGTTCTATATGACCATAGCGTGATACATTAGTGATCAGGAAAGGTCCTGCCCGTCGTGAGTTGAGCTTTCCAGGGAAGAGCTTCAGTGTAGAATTGAAGAGCAGAACCCTCTGTCCATGTTCAAAGACTTTAGAAGATATGTTTCTGTCATGCCAATTCTTGGCCTTCTCTTTATAAATTTTTGCATTTTCAAATACAGCTAGGCAGAATTCATCCAACTCATTTAGCTGGAGCAGCCTTTTCTCTCTTGCTGCCTTTGCATCAAGGTTTAGGAGTTTAGTTGCCTAGTAAGCCTTGTGTTCCAACTCCACTAGCAGGTGGCACGCCTTCCTATACACCAATTGATATGGTGACGTTCCTATAGGGGTCTTGAAAGCTGTTCTGTATGCCCAGAGAGCATCATCAAGCTTTCTTGCCCAATCCTTTCTACAAGTGTTCATCGTCCATTCTAGGATTCTCTTTTGTTCTCTATTTGAGACCTCAGCTTGCCCATTTGTCTATGGATGATATAGGGTGGCCATTTTATGGCCAACTCCATATCGGTTCAGCACAGAGTCAAGCTGTTTGTTGTAGAAATGAGTTCCTACATCACAGATCAGTGTCCGAAGGACACCAAACCTACTGAAGATGTTCTTTTGGAGGAACTTCATCACTACTCTAGTGTCATTAGTGGGTGATGTGATTGCTTCAACCCATTTAGATACATAATCCACTGCCATGAGGATATAAGTGTTTGAGTATGAAGGTGGGAAAGGTCCCATGAAGTCTATACCCCATACATTAAACAGCTCAATCTCTAGGATTCCATGCTGAGGCATGTCGTGACCATGAGGGAGATTGCCAGCCCTTTGGCAACTGTCATAGTGACGGACAAACTCTCGAGAATCCTTAAAGAGTGTGGGCTAGTAGAAACCACTTTGGAGAACCTTTGTGGCTGTTCGCTCACCTCCAAAGTGTCTTCCATAATCGGAGTCATGGCAATGCCATAGGATTTTCTATGCCTCTTCCTCAGACACACAGTGGCAGATTATACCATCCGAGCATCTCTTAAAGAGATACGGTTCATCCCACAAGTAATATCTTGTATCATGAATGAGTTTTTAAGCTTGCTGCCAACTATATTGCTTGGAGATGAACATTATAGCCTTGTAATTCGCAATGTCTGTGAACCAGGGTGTCATCTGAATGGAAAAGAGTTTCTCATCCAGGAAGGTTTTAGACACCTCAGTAGAGAGAGGAGAAGTCCCTGCTACTGGTTCAATCCGAGACAAGTGGTCAGCCACTTAATTTTATGACCCTTTTCTGTCTTTGATTTATATATCAAACTCTTGCAGGAGTAATACTCATCTTATCACCCTGGTCTTAGAATCCTGCTTGATGGGGAAGTATTTAGGAGCAGCATGGTCAGTGTAGATAATGACCTTATATCCTATTAAATAGGATCTGAACTTGTCAATGGCATAAACCACTGCAAGCAATTCTTTCTCTGTGGTAGTGTAGTTTTTCTGTGCATCATTTAGAACATGATTGGCATAATAAATGTTATGCAGAAGCTTGTCATGTCTCTGTCCCAGAACTGCGCTAATGGCATGATCACTGGCATCACACATCAATTTGAATGGTAGGTCCCAGTTGGGTGCAGAAATGACAGGCGTAGTGATAAGATTAGCTTTCAGAGTTTCAAAGGCCTGCAGAATCTCTAGGTCAAAGACAAATGGAGTGTCAGTAGCTAGTAAGTTACACAGGGGTTTTGCAATTTTAGAAAAATATTTAATAAACCTCCTATAGAATCTTGCATGGCCCAAAAAACTTTTGATTGCCTTAACATTAGTTGGTGGTGGTAATCACTCAATTATCTCCAACTTAGCTTGATCTACTTCTATCCCTTTGTTCAAAATCTGATGCCCAAGAACAATTCCTTCAGTCACCATGAAGTGGAATTTTTCCCAGTTTAAAACCAGGTTTGTCTCTTGGCATCATTTGAGAACTAGGGCCAGATGGTCAAGGCAAAAGTCAAATGAGTCTCGAAAGACAGAGAAGTCATCCATGAATACTTCAAGGAATTTCTCCACTATATTAGAGAAGATGGAGAGCATACACCTCTGAAAGGTGGCAGGTGCACTGCACAGGCCAAATGGCATCCGCCTATAAGCAAACACGTCATATGGGCATGTAAATGCTGTCTTTTCTTTGTCCTGAGGATCTACTGCAATTTGATTATAACCTGAATAGCCATCCAAAAAGCAGTAGAATGCATGACCTGCTAGTCTCTCCAGCATTTGATCTATAAATGGTAAAGAAAAATGATCCTTTCTGGTGGCGTTATTGAGCCTCCTATAGTCAATGCACATACGCCACCCTGTAACTGTCCTTGTGGGAATTAGTTCAGTCTTTCCATTATGAACCACTGTCATGCCTCCCTTTTCGGGAACAACTTGGACAGGGGTCACCCAAGGGCTGTCAGAATGGGATAAATAATCTCAGCCTCCCATAATTTTGTGACTTTCTTTTGCACCACTTCCTTCATGGCTGGATTCATTCACCTCTGTGGTTGAACCACTGGTTTGGCGTCATCATCCAGCAAGATCTTGTGCATGCATCGGGTTGGGGTAATGCCCTTAAGGTCATTTATTTTCCACCCAAGAGCTATCTTATGTGTCTTTAGCACTTGGATTAGTGCTTTTTCTTCATGTGGTTCTAAGGCAGAACTGATAATTACAGGATAAGTATCCCCATCTCCAAGAAATACATATTTCAAGGAGGATGGTAATGGCTTGAGCTCGAGTTTAGGAGGCTTATTTTCTTCCTTAGGAGTTTTCAAAGGCTCCTTTATTTCCTCTGGCTCCTCTAAATCAGCCTGAGCATCATAAAAGATGTCGTTTAATCCTTCTTCTAGTATCTCAACCATGTTCACTTCTTCCACGAGGGAATCAATGATATCAATACTCATGCACTCCTCTAGAGTGTCTGGATGCTGCTGATGACAAGTCATCTTAGCCTATTTTAACTAGTCTTTTTCTTTTGTTTTCATTAAAATTATGCACTTTCTTGAGCTACAAGCAAGCCAATTAGGTAGATTTTCATGTTTCCTTTGATTTAATCAACCATGTATGAATTCATGCTATTTCATGAGGTTTTATACTATAATTGTTACATATTATGAAAGAATGAATATCTCATGATTTCAAGCATAGCTTTGATGTGTTTGGTTGATTAATGATAGGTGAAGAAAGCTTGGAGAAAGGTTGAAGCAAGAAGGAATAGCTAGGAGTAAAGAGAAGACAATGGAATAAGTGAAATTGAACCAGGAAGCAAAAAGCTGGACCTAAAGTTAGCCTCAAACTTTTGCACAAACTTTTGGGTGAAAAGTTAGCCCCAACGTTAGCCCCTAACTTTTGGGCTAACGTTGGAACTTGAAAATCACTCCCTGGGTACCAAAAGTTTGCGCCAACGTTAGCCCCTAACTTTGAGGCTAACGTTGGCTCATGAAAATCCTCCCTGGGCACCAAAAGTTTGCGCCAACGTTAGCCCCCTAACTTTGAGGCTAACGTTGGCATGAAGAAAACCTCCCTGGGCACCAAAAGTTTGCACCAACGTTAGCCCCCTAACTTGGAGGCTAACGTTGGCACATGAAAATCACAAGGGGAGGAGCAAAAGTTTGCGCCAACGATAGCCCCCTAACTTGGTGGCTAACGTTGGCACATGAAAATCACAAGGGGAGGAGCAAAAGTTTGCGCCAACGTTAGCCCCCTAACTTGGTGGCTAACGTTGGCGCCACAAGTGCACAAGGTAAGGCCAACGTTAGGGCCAAAGTTAGACCCCTAACTTTGGCACCAACGTTGGTATCAGATGGATATAGCTGCTGATATGAAAAGTTTGGGCAAAAGTTAGCCCCCTAACTTTTGCTCAAACTTTTGGTCCAACTTTTGCAAAACTCAAACCCGGTTCAATTGGTTCATTTTGGTTCCTCTCCAAACTCCAAGAGCAATCAACCAAGGCCTCTTTCAACCCAATTCCACCAAGAGCAAAGGCCCAACTCAAGGCTTGAATATCATTGGAAGAAAGTGTATAAATAGGATAGAATTCAAGTTCTTCGGAGGGCTTTCTTTTGGAATTTTCATAATAGTTTTCGGAGAGCTTTTGATATTGAGTGATCTTTAATTTCTTTGTCTTGGGGAAGGAGAATTCACTTCTCTTCCTCTCAGTTTTATTACTTTCAATTTCAATTACAATTGTCTTGGATTTTTGGGTTGGAGAATTGAAGAAATTCTGTTTCAATCTCAACCTTGGATCTCACTGCTTTATTTACTGCTTGATTGAATTTCAATTTCTGTTAATTGCTCTTCATCCACTTTCTTTGAATTTCAATTACAATTTCTTGTTGGATCTAGGAAGGCATTGAGATCTAGACTTGGTTTTCTAGTCTCTGGGTCCTGAGATCTAATTTCCCAATTTTACATTTTCTGTTTACTGTTTTCATGTTCATTTACTTTTCTGCTTCAAGATCCAATCTAACCCAAACCTTCTTCTACTTCTCTGTTTGATGCAATTTACTTTTCCTTGTTTAAATTCTGCAAATCCAATCCCCAATTCCCTTTACAATTCCAGCCGTTTACATTTCTTGCACTTTAAGATTCCGCAATTTACTTTTCTTGCATTCTAAGTTTCTGCTATTTAATTTCTTGTTCTTTAAGATTCAGCACTTTAATTCCCTGTTCTCTTTACTTCCATGCAATTTAATTTCTGCAAATCACAAAACACTCAACCAAATCTTGATTCGCTTGACTAAATTAACCACTAAGCTAAAATTGCTCAATCCTTCAATCCCTGTGGGATTGACCTCACTCCCGTGAGTTTTTATTACTTGATACGACCCGGTACACTTGCCGGTTAGATTTGTGTGTTTTGGGAGAAATTTATTTTTCACCAAAATAATCATCAAGTTTTTGGCGCCGTTGTCGGGGATTGATTAGATTGACAATGATTAAGTGAGGTGGTGATCTAGATCAAGCACTTTCTCTTTAATTTTGATTAACCCACTAACTGTTTGATTTTTTGCTTAAACTAACTAACACTTCAATCTAGAAGTAGATTGAAATGTCACTGGTTTTGTGCATTTCTCATGCTCTGCTTGTATGTCAGGTACAAGAAGAACCATACCCAATTTTCATGAACAAGACGAAAGAACTCTCAGGAGGTTAAGAAGAGCTGAAAGAGGGAAAAATATTGTTGGAGAAGAGGAATCAGACGAAGAATTCTAAGAGATGGAGGAACATTCAACCAATCCACCAGGTGGAGCAGACAACAACAATGACAACCCACCCCAGAGGAGAGTTTTGGCTTCCTATACCTTTGCAAATCCTAGACATTGTGGGAGCAGCATCTTGGCTCCAAATGTCAATGCTAACAATTTTGAACTCAAGCCACAACTCATCACTCTGGTTCAGAACAATTGCTCTTTTGGTGGAGGACCACTTGAGGACCCACACCAACATTTATCCACTTTCTTGAGGATATGCAACACTGTCAAAACTAATGGAGTGCCTCCTGACAGTTACAAGCTTATGCTATTCCCATTTTCTCTCAGGGACAAAGCCACTCAATGGTTGGAATCTTTTCCAAGGGACGGCATTAATAACTGGGATGATTTGGTAACCAAGTTTCTTGCCAAGTTTTACCCACCTCAGAGGATTATAAGGTTGAAGGCTGAGGTACAAACATTTACACAAATGGAGGCTGAACCCATCTATGAGACATGGGAGAGGTACAAGGCTCTAATCAGGAAATGTCCCCCTGCCATGTTTAATGAGTGGGAGAAGCTGCAGAACTTCTATGAAGGCTTAACACTGAAATCCCAGGAAGCTTTGGATCATTCAGCTGGAGGTTCCTTGCAACTCATGAAAACTGTAGAAGAGGCTCAAGAACTCATTGATATGGTGGCCAACAACCAATATTTCTTTGCTCATCAAAGAGGCCGCCAACCATCACAAAGGAGAGGAGTAATGGAACTAGAAGGAGTGGATTCAATCCTGGCTCAAAACAAATTAATGCAGCAGCAAATTCAACAACAATTTGAGCAAATGACCAAGAGGATTGATGGCCTCCAAGTTGCAGCAGTTAACACCAACCAACCATCAGCCACATGGGGGCAAAATGAAGAAATCCAAGAGGAGCAACAGCAGGAACAAGTCCAGTACATGCATTCAAGCCCAAATGAATTCTATGGTGATACCTACAACCCCTCATGGAAAAATCACCCCAACCTCAGATGGGGAGACACTCACAACCAAAGCCAACACCCATGGCAGAGGAATTCAAACCAAAACAACCCAAGAAACAACCAAAACTACAACCAGCAGCAGACTAACCAAAACACATACAGAAAACCTCAAAACAACTACCCTAATCTCAACCAGTACCAATCCAATAACCAACCCACCAACCAAAATGCCTATCATCCACCACCCACATCTCACAACCCACCACAAGCACCACCTGAACCTCAAAGACTCACCAACTTAGAGACCTTGATAGAAAAAATGATGAAACACCAGGAAATAACAAACAAAAACCATGAAGCATCATTAAAGAGCCTAGAGAGGCAGATTGGGTAACTCTCCAAGCAAGTATCTGTTGAGAGATCTTCAAACTCACTGCCCAGTGACACAATCCCAAATCCCAAGGAGGAATGCAAAGCAATACAATTAAGGAGCGGGAGAACATTGATAAGCAACAATGACACTACACAGAAGCAAGCAGAGAGCATCAAAGAACCAACAGAGGATGAGAAGCAAGCAAAGAACGATGAAGCTAAGAAGCAAGTTGTGATGCCAAACAAAAGCACTGAGAAACTTAAAGAGAAGGACAACCAGCCACATAGCTCAAAGAAAGTAATCCAGGGACAGCAGCAAATAGGAAAGAGCATCACACCTCCACTGCCATATCCCCAGAGGTTTAACAAAGAGGTTAAAGACCAGCATTTTCACAAATTCCTTGAGATTTTTAAGAAGCTGGAAATCAATATCCCCTTGGCTGAAGCACTTGAGCAAATGCCTCTGTATGCCAAATTCTTGAAGGAGCTTGTCAACAAGAAAAGAAGCTGGGATGAGAAAGAAACCATAATGATTACTGAGGAATGCAGGGCCTTGATTCAAAAGGGGCTTCCTCCCAAGCTTGAGGACCCATGGAGCTTCCTGTTGCCTTGCACCATTGGGGAATTGACCATCACTAAAGCAATGTGCGATCTCGGAGCAAGTATTAACTTAATACCATCCTCCTTGGTGAAAAAGCTGCATATAGAGGAGGTCAAACCAGTACAAATGTCTCTGGAGCTGGTAGACAAGTCAATGGTATACCCCAGGGGTGTAATTGAAAATCTTTTGGTCAAGGTGGACAGTTTTATATACCCTGCTGATTTTGTGGTTCTAGAATCAAACGATGATGATGGTGACTCTGTTATACTGGGAAGGCCATTCTTGGCCACTGCTAGAGCTATCATAGACGTAGAGGAAGGGGAATTAACTCTCAGGATGCATGACCAGAGTGTCACTCTGAAAGTATTACCAGAGGCACAATTTAGCAAGGAGAAGAAAGACTATATGAAAAATGACCAGGAAGGTCACAGCAACATCCCAATGCTAAGGATTGTGCAGACTGATGAAGAAACCCAAGAGGATATTAGAGTATTAGCCACTGAAAAGAGAGGCCCCCAAGAAAAGCCTACGGCCAGAAAAGAAAGATCAACAAAAGGAAAGATGAAACGCAGAAACAAAGAAAAAAGGGGTTGGAAGAATAGAAAGATTCCAACAGAGGGGCTTTCCAAAGGTGACAAAGTGCAACTGATATATCAACATCTGGGGGCAACTCAACAAACCGAGGATTACTACACTGTCAGCAACATACTCTCATTAGAGCATGCTGAAATTGAACACCAGAGAACAAAGAAGAGGATCACGGTCAGAGGAGACAAATTGAGGCCCTACAAGCACCAACCACCATAAAAGAAAGCCTTAATGTCAAGCTAATGACAATAAAAGAGCGCTCCATGGGAGGCAACCCATGCTTTAAGATTCATGTCATTTTAAATTCAATAAGTTATGATCAATTGAGCATGAATTCTTTTCTCTTTTCATGAACATGTCCATTGACTGCATGCACTATTTTGAAACATATGCTAAGTTTGGTGTGCCTTCAAGCACACTAAACCAATGTTACAAATAATTCCATTTTGCATGTTTGGAGTATCTTGACAAAGCATATGGCCAAACACTAAGTTTGGTGTCCACATAGCTTCATGAAAAGTAGAAACTCATGCATCAATAATCATACAATTGTTGTTTTCCAAAATCTTATAAATGGAAAAATTCTTTTCCGGTAATGAAGGCATTAATTGTGATGTACCCTTTGACAAGAAACAAGTTTGGTGTTCATCAAACCTTGATGCACCGATTTAGGGATACAATTGATCCTTCATGAAAAAAAAAAGGGAGAAAAAGAAAGTATGATGAAAACAATTCTTATGAACATTTAACATTTGAATCTCACTAATTGGAGGAAGATACTCATTTTCTTTATATATGACCAAACATTAAGTTTGGTGTCCTCAAAGGAGAGTGTCACGGTTCAAATGATATAAGAATTGATGGTTCACATAGTATTAATAAAAAGAACACTCTTGCTACGGTTGGATAAAACTAATGTATGTTGTCTTGTTGTGGTGACTAGGAAGTCAAAGAATCTTCAAAGAAAAAGACAAGACAAAGGAAAGCATAGCATGTGGACAAAATCCCATCACATGCCTCGAAAAAGAAATCTGCCACTCCTTGAGAATGATCACGGCAAAGGCAAGGGAAGGAGCAAACTTTGTCTTCATTCATCCTTACATGCATACCTTTGATCTCCATAAGTCTAATTGCATCCCAGCCCTTCATTGCTCATTTAAAAGCATACCACCTTCAAGCCATGCACATGACCGAATCACTCCAACCTTGGAAACTTCACTCCCTTCATCACTCCTCAACATAACAAGCTCTGTGCAATATTTCTCTTACTTTAAACTCCAACCATTTAAACTTCTCTTCATCATTTCTTGTCATAGCAAGTTCGGTCTCAATTTCTTTTTGCTCCAAACTTACATCAAACTCTCCAACATTCTTCATACTCCTTCTAACCTCACAAGACTCAACCAACCAAGTGATCATGGCCTCCTCCTCAAGAACCAAACGAAGAAAAGGGAAAGATCCCATGGTGGAGGAAGACATACATGAATATGACCAACGAAGATTCAAGTCTTGGTTTCATCAAATGCAAATTCAATGGATGAACGAGAAAAGAATCTATCCTAAAATTCCATTCTTGTTGCCGGATGATGGATGTCAAGAAATGAAGGACAAAATTCGGAAGAGGAGGTGGGAGGAACTTGCATCACCAGCCATCCGAATCAATGCCAATATCATAAGAGAGTTCTATGCAAATGTCCCAAGGCTTGACATGCGTGAGCCCCCAACGTACAAGAGCTATGTGCGGGGGGTGGAAGTAGACTTTAGCCCGGATGCAATCAAGAAAGTCTTGAAACTAAAGTCAGTCCGCTTTAGTGAACCGGGATACCAACAAAGATTGAATGAGAATCAGGATTATGATGAGATTGCGAGAGACATTTGTATGGAGAACTCAGAGTGGGAAGGAGATGACAAGAACAGATATAAGTACCTGAAGAGATGTAACCTCACCCCGGAAGCAAAAGGATGGTATGAGTTGATGAAAAGATCAATTCTGGGCACAGTGAACACCTCAGAAGTTAACAGGGAGAGAGCCGTGATGCTGCATTGCATTATTGTGGGAGGAGAGATAAGAGTTCATGACATCCTTGCAAAAGACATTCAAAAGCTGGCTGAGAAGAATTCGGCCGGATCTTGGTTATACTATCCGAGTACCATTTGGAGGTTGTGTGCAAAGGCTAAAGTTCCAATGGAAGAGGAGAATCCAATATGGTTAAGCCAAGGCATGCCCATAACCATTAAACGAATGATGATGCCCCTTGAAGCACATCAAGGCCGAAGACCACATGGAAGAAGGGAAAGAGAAGAACCAATGGAAGAAGATGAGCCACACATAGAAGAAGAGCCACAAGAGGAGGAGGAACAGCCACACTTTTTCCCACATGGCAATATGGATATGACTCAAATGCAAGAAGTAATAGGAAGATTGTCACAACAGTACACGAGAATCCAAGAAAGGCAAGAGGAATACCATTCTCTGTACATGAAAAACCAACAAGCACAAGAAGAAAGGGAGTTAAGAATAATGAACAAACAAAGTGAATTCGAGTCAAGATTCCTTGTGATGAAAGAAGAACATGCTTTTCAATCTCATGAATCTTTTGGAAAGTTGGAACAGATGCAAGCTGAAAATTTGAGGGCTCTCAAAGAGTTCACAACACTCCAAGATGCAAGGTATGAAGTACAAGCCAATTACAACATCAATAGCCAAATCAAACTGAACTATATTGGAGAACATTTGCACAACATGGATCCGGCTTTCCCAACTTTTGATGAATTCTTCCAAAAGAGAAGTGAGGTAGAGGTAAGCAATGCTATGAGACTTGAAGATAGAGTGGAGGAGGCTATGAATAAGGCTGGCTTTTGGCGAGGTCAACAGGCACCAAACACGGATGGTGGGAACACTAGCAGCCAAGTGTATGAAAGGAGAAAGAAAAGGCATGACAAATGAAAGGTGGACTTGCTCCTTGTTCATCACTACAAAGAAAAAAAAAACATGCATTCTATCTATTCTAAGTGTCTTTGCATCTTTAAGTAGTTCTTTTTAATTAAAAGTCTTTGCATTATGTTTGTTTCTTTTAAAATAAGTAGGCTAGTTTATGTGTGTGCTTGTGTGTTTACTTTCACTTGACAAGAAGCATGTGTTGTCCCCTGCATCTTTAAGTTCAATAAAAGAAAAGTTTGAATGTGAAGCAAGATGATCTCTGTTAGATAGAAGTAGAATAAAAGTAAGTGGTGGTATGTGTGTGGTTGTATAATAGCTCACTTTTAGTGAATAAAGAGCTAGGATATCTCTTTCTAAGTAAAGAGTGGCCTACTGTCTATGAATCTCAATTAAATAAAAAATTCCTTGGTTAGAAAGAAAAACAAAAAGAAGGAAAGAAAAGAGATAGCCAAAAAGTGGCAGAACAAAAGGAAACAAAAAGAAACAAAGCTTGACACCAATAGCTTGAACTTTAAAATATATGCCTGTGATGTCTTTGTACTAGGATCTGCTTGGATTAGTAAGCTCTTAGGAGTGCATCAACACTCGGTGACTTGGGTTAACTAATCCGGGATCATCAGCTGAAAGTCCACTATCAAGAGCAACCTAACTACAAGGTATTTAGTAACCCAAAGAGGTGCTGGGCATCAATGTTTTAAGAAGGAATGTGAGCCAAGTGTCTATGGTGAATAATGTGTCAAGTATAAAGAAAAGAAAATGAACTTGCTACACATGACACTCAAATAAAGCTTATAAACAAAGTAATAGCCAAGGATAAAGGAATAATGAGAGGTCATAGCAGTATGTTACTTGAAGCTTGAAGGAGACTTTCTAGGCCTAGGAGTCAGTAAGAAGTGAGTATTTACATATCCACACAAAACCCCCTGAAGTATCAATAATACTCTGCTAGCATGAACATCCTCTTCCATTTCATTCTTTCTTCTCAATAAATCTTTTCTTGCTTGGGGACAAGCAAGCTTTAAGTTTGGTGTTGTGATGACAAGTCATCTTAGCCTATTTTAACTAGTCTTTTTCTTTTGTTTTCATTAAAATTATGCACTTTCTTGAGCTACAAGCAAGCCAATTAGGTAGATTTTCATGTTTCCTTTGATTTAATCAACCATGTATGAATTCATGCTATTTCATGAGGTTTTATACTATAATTGTTACATATTATGAAAGAATGAATATCTCATGATTTCAAGCATAGCTTTGATGTGTTTGGTTGATTAATGATAGGTGAAGAAAGCTTGGAGAAAGGTTGAAGCAAGAAGGAATACCTAGGAGTAAAGAGAAGACAATGGAATAAGTGAAATTGAACCAGGAAGCAAAAAGCTGGACCTAAAGTTAGCCTCAAACTTTTGCACAAACTTTTGGGTGAAAAGTTAGCCCCAACGTTAGCCCCTAACTTTTGGGCTAACGTTGGAACTTGAAAATCACTCCCTGGGTACCAAAAGTTTGCGCCAACGTTAGCCCCTAACTTTGAGGCTAACGTTGGCACATGAAAATCCTCCCTGGGCACCAAAAGTTTGCACCAACGTTAGCCCCCTAACTTTGAGGCTAACATTGGCATGAAGAAAACCTCCCTGGGCACCAAAAGTTTGCACCAACGTTAGCCCCCTAACTTGGAGGCTAACGTTGGCACATGAAAATCACAAGGGGAGGAGCAAAATTTTGCGCCAACGTTAGCCCCCTAACTTGGTGGCTAACGTTGGCACATGAAAATCACAAGGGGAGGAGCAAAAGTTTGCGCCAACGTTAGCCCCCTAACTTGGTGGCTAACGTTGGCGCCACAAGTGCACAAGGTAAGGCCAACGTTAGGGCCAAAGTTAGACCCCTAACTTTGGCACCAACGTTGGTATCAGATGGATATAGCTGCTGATATGAAAAGTTTGGGCAAAAGTTAGCCCCCTAACTTTTGCTCAAACTTTTGGTCCAACTTTTGCAAAACTCAAACCCGGTTCAATTGGTTCGTTTTGGTTCCTCTCCAAACTCCAAGAGCAATCAACCAAGGCCTCTTTCAACCCAATTCCACCAAGAGCAAAGGCCCAACTCAAGGCTTGAAGATCATTGGAAGAAAGTGTATAAATAGGATAGAATTCAAGTTCTTCGGAGGGCTTTCTTTTGGAATTTTCATAATAGTTTTCGGAGAGCTTTTGATATTGAGTGATCTTTAATTTCTTTCTCTTGGGGAAGGAGAATTCACTTCTCTTCCTCTCAGTTTTATTACTTTCAATTTCAATTACAATTGTCTTGGATTTTTGGGTTGGAGAATTGAAGAAATTCTGTTTCAATCTCAACCTTGGATCTCACTACTTTATTTACTGCTTGATTGAATTTCAATTTCTGTTAATTGCTCTTCATCCACTTTCTTTGAATTTCAATTACAATTTCTTGTTGGATCTAGGAAGGCATTGAGATCTAGACTTGGTTTTCTAGTCTCTGGGTCCTGATATCTAATTTCCCAATTTTACATTTTCTGTTTACTGTTTTCATGTTCATTTACTTTTCTGCTTCAAGATCCAATCTAACCCAAACCATCTTCTACTTCTCTGTTTGATGCAATTTACTTTTCCTTGTTTAAATTCTGCAAATCCAATCCCCAATTCCCTTTACAATTCCAGCCGTTTAAATTTCTTGCACTTTAAGATTCCGCAATTTACTTTTCTTGCATTCTAAGTTTCTGCTATTTAATTTCTTGTTCTTTAAGATTCAGCACTTTAATTCCCTGTTCTCTTTACTTCCATGCAATTTAATTTCTGCAAATCACAAAACACTCAACCAAATCTTGATTCGCTTGACTAAATTAACCACTAAGCTAAAATTGCTCAATCCTTCAATCCCTGTGGGATCGACCTCACTCCCGTGAGTTTTTATTACTTGATACGACCCGGTACACTTGCCGATTAGATTTGTGTGTTTTGGGAGAAATTTATTTTTCACCAAAATACTCATCAGCTGCATAGCTTTGACAGCATTAAGCACGAACTCATTTTCATTGACTCTCAAGGTTACTTCCCCTTACTGAATGTCGATGATGGTCCGTCCTATAGCTAGGAAGGGTCTTCCTAGAATGAGGGTTGCACTCTTGTGCTCGTCCGTTTCCAGCACCACAAAATCCGTGGGGAAAGAAAAGGGTCTAACCCTAACAATCATGTCTTCGATCACGCCTGATGGAAGCTTAACAGAGCCGTCAGCAAGTTGAAGACATACGTGGGTCGGTTTAACTTCATGAGTTAAACAGAGCTTCTTTATTAGTGATGCAGGTATTAGGTTAATACTTGCTCCGAGATCACATAGGGCTGTCTTTGTGTATGCATCCCCTAAGGTACGGGGTATCATAAAGCTCCCACGGTCTTTGAGTTTCTCTGGTAAGCTCTTTTGGATTACTGCACTACATTCTTCAGTGAGGAGGACTATTTTTTCCTCTCTCCAATCCTTCTTATAACTTAAGATGTCTTTCATGAACTTAGCATAAGAAGGTATCTGCTCAAGAGCCTCTGCAAAAGGGATATTGATCTCAAGTGTTTTGAGATAATTTGCAAAGCGGGCAAACTGTTTATCTTTTTCCACTTGACGGAGTTTCTAAGGAAATGGCATATTGCCCTGTACTCGTCAACCTTAGTTGATATAGGTTGAATGCCTACAGAGTTAGAAGAGGGTTTATTGGCCTGTTTAGGAGGGGTCTTATCATCACTTGTATGTGTCTGACCATCCTTGTTTGGGCGTTCAACGCCCTTGTCACCCATTTCCTGGCGTTCAACGCTAAGAATACTGTCCCTTTTTGGGCGTTCAACGCCCTCAGAGGTGTCTTAGATTACAGTCTGGTTACCTTCTGTCAGTTTTTCTTCCCCTGGTCTCCTGTTGTTTTGAGGTTGGATGTTTAACGTTTTCCCACTCCTTAGTTGAAATGGCTAACACTCTTCTTTTATTTACTTGGATAATTACTGCCTTGTTTGACTCAGCTGTGCTTCCACATTCCTGTTAGAAGTCTGAGTTTCACACAAAGTCTCTTGCAATTTCAGCAACTGCTGTGCAAGAGCGTGTAGCTGTTGAGTCAATGGGCCATTTTGCTCTGGAGGGTTAGGCTCAGTAGATACTACTTTAACCTCTCCTTTTATGGAAGTCTCATCCACCGAGTACAGATGCTGGTTTGTGACAACTGTCTCAATAAGTTCGTGAGCCGCTTCAATTATTTTCCTCATATGTATAGAAACACCAGCAGAGTGGTCTAGAGACATCCTAGCCATGTCTGTGAGGCCGAAATAAAAGATGACTAATTGCACCCATTCTGAAAACTTTTTAGTAGGGCATTTCCGTAGCATTCTTCTATACCTCCCCCAAGCATCATGAAGAGATTCATTATTCTCTTGTTTGAAGCCTTAGATGTCCAGCCTTAATTGGGTTAGCCTCTTTGGGGGGAAGTATTGATTCAAAAACTTGTCTACCAGTTGTTTCCATGTTTTCAAGCTGGATCAGCTCTTTGCTTGGTTTCGTACAGCAAAGGGATAGAGCTACAGTCTGTAGACATTCTGATCCACTCCCTCAGTGTGTGGTGTCAGTAATTTGTAGAAAATTTTCCAGGAACTCAGTAGGTTCTTCCTTTGGAAGTCCAGAGTACTGGTAGTTTTGCTGCACCAAGGTAATGAGCTGAGTGTTTAGCTCAAAATTACTTGCTTTAATGGAGGGTATACTAATACTTCTCCCATAGAATTCAGGGGTGGGGGCTGTATAGGACCCCAAAGTTCTTCTGAACTGTTTATTCCCATTTGGGTCCATGGTGAAGAAAGGTAGGAGAATTCTAATTATTAGAAATAAAAATGGAAATTAGAATTAAAATATTTTTGTTTTTATTTCAATTATCAATTGAATTCAAAAAAGAAAAAGGAAATTAAAGACTAAGATAACTAATTAACTAAAAAGATTTGAAAATTAAATAGATGATTTTCGAAAAAGAAGAAAGAGAAAGAGGTAAGAAGGTTTTGAAAATAGAAGAGAGAGAAATTAGTTAGAAAATTTTGGAAAAGAGGAAAGAGGAAGGAGAATAATAAAGAGATACCAAACAAGTAACTAATTAAGAAAGATTTAAAAATAAGATAAGATAGGAGATTTGAAAAAGATTTGATTTTAAAAAGTTTTGAAATTTAAAATTGGAAAAGATAAGATAAAAGTTGAAAAGATTTGAAAAAGATTTGATTTTGAATTTTGAAATTGAAACAAGATAAGATAAAGATTTGAAAATAAGTTGAAAAGATAGTAAAGATTTTAAAAAGATTTGAATTTTAAAATTTAAAAGAAAGATAAGAGAGGAAAGAATCAAATTAAAAGAAAAGATTTGAAAAGATTTAAAAAGATAAGATTTGAAATTTGACTTTACTAACAAGAAAATACTAAACTTAAAATTTTTAAATCTAGATAATAAAAGGAATAAGATTTTTGAAAATTTGAATAAAGATAGAAAAGATATTTTTTTTTCAAATTAATGAGGAAAGAGAAAAACAACCAAAAGACACCAAACTTAAAATTTTTAGATCAAAGCTACTAGCTTTTTTGAAATTTAAAAAGAAAAACACCAAAAGACACCAAACTTAAAAATTTTAATATCAAAATAAGAAAAGAAAGAAGAACAACTTGAATACCAAGAAGAACACTTAAGGATAAATTCGAAAATTTAAAGAAATATAAAGAACACACAGAGGACACCAAACTTAAAAACTGACACTAGACTCAAATAAAAGACAAAGAAAAGATGGATTTTTGAAAAAGTTTTTGAAAAAGAAAACAAAAGACATGAAACAAAATAGTAAAAGGAACCTAATATAAGCAACAGGATAATCCGGTATTTTGTCAAACTCAAACAATCCCCGGCAACAGCGCCAAAAACTTGGTGCACGAAATTGACTCCGCAGTATTCGCACAGATAGACTGGCAAGTGCACCGGGTCATCCAAGTAATACCTCAGGTGAGTGAGGGTCGATCCCACAGAGATTGTTGGTTTGAACAAGCAATGGTGACCTTGTAGATCTTAGTCAGGTGGATAGAAAATATAGTTGTTGTGAAAAATGCATAAACATAATAAATAAAGTTACTAGATCAGTGTGAAATCAGTGATGAGAGAACGGTTGAGGCTTCAGAGATGCTTCCTCCTTCTGGATCAACTTTTCTCACTGTTTACTCCAACTTCTGATTGATTCATTCCATGGCAGGCTGTAAGTGACTAACGCCAGGTTAGTGGTCATTAATCTCCTCTACTTCAGATCAAACGCTAGGTCAGTGGTCATCCAATCTGAACGGGGGTGAAGCTCTAGCAGTCTATTCCCTTGGTGATCCTACTCAAAACGCCACAGACAAGGTCGGATCTTCTGGATCAGAGAACGCTGCTCCTTTGATTCTAGCCTATACCACAAAGGCCCTAATCGCCCTGCACCTCGGCTGAACTGATGTCTCCAAGTCCCCAACGAAGTCGTAGATTCGCCGTCTAAGAGATGTATAATCAAGCTTGTTGATGCCAGGGCATTTTGGCCAGTTTCACTGACCTTTTCTTTACTGTTTTTAAGGGAGTTTCATGCATTTCCTTAGAAAATAAGTTAGTTTTGGGTAGATATTCACTTACATCTTGATTCAAGCATACATTGTGCACTTTACATGATTTCATGAGGATTTTGCATGAAATTAATGACAAATTGGATGTTGCATTTCCCATGACTTGGACTAGAACTTTGATGCACTTTATTGCTTGATTTCAGGACAAAAGAAGCTACGAAGAACCACGTTAGCAGCCACGTTAGCCTCACTAACGTGACTTCTAACGTAGGAATGGGAGCTTGCTTGCAAAGTTATTGAGAAAAGTAATCGCCAATAACGTCCTCGAAGCCATCATAGCCCACGTTAAGAGTCACGTTAACTATGTTAACGAGAACTCTAACGTGGAAGAAAGAAAATGGAGCCAACGTTAGTGACAGTTACCTTTGTCACTAACGTTGGGCCAAGCTCATAAGTGGCCACGTTAACTTAGTTAACGTGGCTTCTAACGTTAAGAAGAAAAAGAGAAGCCAACGTTAGTGACATTCACCTTTGTCACTAACGTTGGCCAAGCCTCCACAAGCCACGTTAACTTCCACGTTAACTTAGTTAACGTGGAAGCCAACATGGAGAAAGTATATGATCGCCAACGTTAGTGACACCTAACTTTGTCACTAACGTTGGAATGAACCACACAAGCCATAATGAGCCACGTTAACTCCCACGTTAACTTAGTTAACGTGGAAGCTAACGTGAAGAAGAGAGATGATGAGCCAACGTTAGTGACATTCACCTTTGTCACTAACGTTGGAGATGGCTAGCATTGCTACGTTAGAGGCCACGTTAACCTAGTTAACATGGAATCTAACGTGGGAGATAGGGGCACATTGGAACGTTAGTGACAAAGGTAAGTGTCACTAACGTTCTCGAAGGTTGGCAAGCTAACGTTAAGAGCCACGTTAACTAAGTTAACGTGGACTCTAACGTAAGAAAGGGGGAGGCTTCTCAACGTTATTGGGAAAGGTAAGTCCCAATAACGTGTGCTAAGGACCAAGAGGCAACGTTAGTGGCAACGTTTGTGCCACTAACGTTGAGGTTAACGTGGCTCTAACTTGGGTAAGGAACGTTAGTGAAAAAGGTGATTGTCACTAACGTTCTCGAACCCACATTTTCACTTAACGTTAACACCACTAACGTCCTGAGCTAAAGTCCCTGCCCACTTCACACTTTCTCTCTGCAAGTAAAGCTAAACCCAATGAAGAATATAACTACTTCAAACTCAAGATCCAAAGGCCCATACCCAAGACTTGGAGAGCCAACTAGAAGATCAGAAGAGTAGTACATATAGGAGTAGCTTTGAATTGATTAAGGGAGATTGGAAATTGGGAAAACTACTCTCTGTATTTTACCATTCTCTGCACTTCTAGTTTTGCTTTCATGATGTATTCTCCATCTTTGCTTTCATTTTCCAGAGCTATGAACAACTAAACCCCTTTCATTGGGTTAGGGAGCTCTGTTGTAATTTGATGGATCAATACTAGTTTTCATTATTCTTCTTCTATCTGTTCTTTTGATTTTACTTGAAAGCTTTCGATCTTCATCCAATTGGATAGTTATCTTGGAAAAGAAGCTATTCAAACTTGGATCTTTTCTGAACCTTGAAAGAGGAATGAAGAGATCATGCTAGAAATGCTTTCTCATGCTGGACCAAATTGGGTTTGGATGGATATGTGACTATAATCCTCTCAATACTTGATTTGGGAAATGCATGTGGTATAATCAGTGACCATACTTCATCTCTTCTCATGAGCAATTGACCAAGAAATTGGCTATTGATCAAGATTTGAGAGATCGAATTACAAGGAATTGTAATTCGATCACTTAAGATTGCCAAGGAGATCAATGAATGCATTGGTTAAGGAAGAGATGAAAATGAAATTGATCCGGAGAATGCAACATCTCCTGAGCCCAATGAACTCCCCATTTCTGATCTTACCCATTCTCTTTAATTTCTGTCATTTACTTTTATGAGCAATTACCCCATTCCCATTTACAATTCTGCAATTTACTTTCCGTCATTTACTTTCATCTCCTTATTTCTAGCATTTACTTTTTTTGTTATTTACCTTCCCGTCATTTTATTTTCTGCAATTCTCAACTCAAATCCTGATTCGCTCAACTAGAACATTCCTCTAATTAAAGTTGCTTGATCAATCAATCTCTGTGGGATTCGACCTCACTCTATTGTGAGTTTTTACTTGACGACGAAATTCGGTACACTTGCCGAAGGAAATTTGTTACGAGACAAGTTTTCTGCGCATGAAGTTTATGGCGCCGTTGCCGGGGATTGATTGTGCATCAACAATGATTAAATTGGAAGATAACTAGATTGAGCATTTTTGTTTTTTTTTTTATTTAATTTTCTGTTTGAGTAATTTACTTTAAGTTCTGGTTAATTTCTTCCCTTCCCCCTAACTTTTCAATTTTCTTTGTTATTTACAATTCAAATCACTAACCCACTAACTGTTTGATATATTGCATTACTCATACTAACAGTAATTCTAACAGAATACTTTCTGCATTTATTTTCCTTGCTTGTGCTTTGTTGGTTGTATGACAGGGAGAAGAAGCGGGGCTTCAACTTCCTTTGATTCTGAACCTGAGAGAACCTTCTTTAGATTAAGGAGGGAAGCAAGAGGAAAAAGAGTGGTTGGTGCTGAGGAAGAGGAGGAATAATTTGAACCAAACATGGAAGAAAACATGGAAGACCATCGTGAGGAAGAGGCTCACAACCATGGCGGAGGAGGTCGAGCAAATCATGCTGGGGAGGATAGAAGAGTTTTAGGCTCTTACATCAATCCAAACCCAGGAAACTGTGGAAGTAGCATTCAAAAGCCAACCATCCATGCCAACAATTTTGAACTAAAACCACAGCTCATCACCCTTGTTCAGAACAACTGTTCGTTCGGAGGAAGTGTCCAAGAAGACCCCAACCAACACCTAACCACCTTCCTGAGAATTTGTGACACAGTGAAGTCTAATGGTGTTCATCCTGACGCCTATAGACTGCTCTTATTTCCATTCTCACTCAAGGATAAGGCAGCCAAATGACTGGAGTCTTTCCCGAAGGAGAGTTTGACAACTTGGGAAGATGTGGTGAACAAATTTTTAGTAAGATTCTATCCCCCTCAACGAATCAATAGGCTGAGAGCTGAGGTCCAAACTTTCAGGCAACAAGATGGTGAGACTCTTTATGAAGCATGTGAGAGGTTTAAGGACCTAACAAGGAGGTGTCCACCTGACATGTTCAACGAATGGGTGCAGCTGCACATTTTCTATGAAGGGCTCTCTTATGAGTCAAAGAAGGCCGTAGACCATTCATCCGGAGGATCTTTGAACAAGAAAAAGACCATTGAGGAAGCCATAGATATCATTGAAACAGTAGCAGAGAATGACTATTTCTATGCTTCTGAAAGAGGCAACACTAGAGGAGTAATGGAGCTAAACAATGTAAATGCTCTGCTTGCCCAAAACAAGCTCATTACCAAGCAGCTGACTGACCTCACCAAGAAGATGGAGAGGAACCAAGTAGCAGCAATCACCACTTCATCAACAACCCAAGAAGGAGTGAATGAAGAAGCGGATGGTAGTCAGGAGCAAGCCAACTACATTGGGAATTCACCTAAGCAAAACCGTGATCCATACTCCAAGACCTACAACCCTGGATGGAGGAATCACCCAAATTTTGGGTGGAGAAATCAACAAGACCAAGGCCCAGATCAAAGACCTTCAAATTCCAACAACAATGCAGCCCACCAACATTTCACATCTAGACCATATCAGCACCCATATAACCAACCTTCTCAACACCTTTACCAAGGCCAAAATAACCCTCCTCATCCTTCCACCTCTAATCCCAATCTACCATTATTTGATGACAGACTCTCAAGGATTGAGAATCTACTTGAAGGCATAGGCAAAGAGATTCAAGACAACAATGCATTCAAGGAGGAAGTACGAGCCAATTTCAAGAACCAGGGAGACACAATCAAGAGGTTAGAATCCCAATTGGGGTATCTCTCTGAGCAGATTCCCAAACCTACAGATGGATTTCCAAGTGACACAGAGAAGAATCCGAGAGGTGAAACAAAGAAAGTAAGATGGGAAGATTGCAAGATGGTCACTATAAGTGATAAGGAGAATGAGGACAAGCCAAACAAGTCGGCAGGACAACTTGGAGACACCTCAACAAAGAAGGGGGACGACAACCAGTTTTCGAGATTTTTAGAAATCTTCAAGAAACTGCAAATCAACATACCCTTTGCTGAAGCAATAGAACAAATGCCACTCTACGCCAAGTTCTTAAAGGAGCTCATGACTAAGAAGAGAAGCTGGAAGAATAATGAGACTGTGATATTAACAGAAGAATGTAGTGCTATCATTCAGCACAAACTACCCCAAAAATTGAAGGATCCCGGGAGTTTTCAGATTCCTTGTATTATAGGAGAAATCACAGTGGAGAAGGCTCTTTGTGACTTAGGAGCCAGCATCAATTTGATGTCAGTGGCTATGATGAGGAAGATGAAAATCGAGGAGGCTAAACCAACAAAAATGGCCTTACAACTGGCAGATCGATCGTTCAAATTCCCTCATGGCGTAGTAGAGGATCTGCTGGTAAAAGTGGGAGACTTCATATTCCCGGCAGATTTTGTAGTACTGGACATGCAGGAGGAAGCCAAGACCTCCATCATCCTGGGAAGGCCGTTCTTGGCCACAGCTGGAGCTGTCATTGATGTCCAAAAAGGTGATCTCACCCTGAGATTACACAATGAAAAGATGACATTCAATGTGTTCAAGGCGATGAATTACCCACCAGAACAAATGGGGGAATGTATGAGGTTGGACTCACTTGAAGAGGAAGCGCAGGAGAATTTTGAAGAAGAAGAGCCCGAAAGGTTAATAGAGGAGGAGTATACATCAAGTGAAGAGGTTGCAACAACAGAGATTGGCATACAAGATGCACCAAAGGAAGAGGATGAAAAGATAGAGGCACCCAAACTTGAGCTCAAAGCACTGCCACCCACACTCAAATATGCATACCTAGGAAAGAATGAAAGCTACTCGGTAATCATAAACTCATCCCTCAGTCAAGATCAAGAGGATGAACTACTCCAAGTATTGCTGAAGCATAAGGACGCCATTGGATGGACCCTTGTTGACTTGAAGGAAATCAGTTCAGCCATATGTATGCATAAGATACTGTTGGAAGATGATGCTAAACCATCCATTCAATCCCAGAGAAGGCTGAACCCAATCATGAAGGAAGTGGTACAGAAGGAGGTTATGAAGCTATGGTAGGGAGGAGTCATCTACCCAATCTCGGACAGCCCCTAGGTCAGCCCCGTGCATGTTGTGCCCAAAAAGGGAGGAATCACTGTAGTTCCCAATGAGAGGAACGAACTAATTCCTACAAGGACCGTTACAGGATGGCGGATGTGCATAGACTATCGGAAACTCAATGAGGCTACACGAAAGGATCATTTCCCCCTCCCTTTCATGGATCAGATGTTGGAAAGACTCGCAGGACACACATATTACTGTTTTCTTGATGGTTATTCAGGATATAACCAAATAGTGGTTAATCCCAGAGACCAAGAGAAAACTTCATTTACTTGTCCATATAGAGTGTTTGCCTACAGGCGCATGCCATTTGGGCTGTGTAATGTACCTGCGACTTTCCAACGCTGCATGCTTTCCATCTTTTCAGATATGATAGAGAAATTCATTGAAGTTTTTATGGATGATTTCTCGGTATTCGGAGATTCCTTTACTAGCTGCCTGAATCACCTTGCCTTGGTATTGAAAAGGTGCCAAGAGACCAATCTGGTCTTAAACTGGGAGAAATGTCACTTTATGGTGACAGGAGGAATAGTCCTTGGCCATAAGGTTTCTAACCAAGGCATTGAAGTGGACAGGGCTAAAGTGGAACTTATTGAAAAACTTCCTCCACCCAGTGATGTCAAGGCAATTAGGAGCTTTTTAGGGCATGCGGGTTTTTACAGAAGGTTTATTAAAGATTTTTCAAAGATAGCCAAGCCCTTAAGCAATCTCCTTGTATCTGATACACCATTTATCTTCGATGAAACATGCATGTTAGCATTTGAAAATTTGAAAATGAGGTTGTCCTCTACTCCTATCATTTCCCCACCTGATTGGAACTTACCATTTGAATGATGTGTGACACATCTGATTTTGCAGTTGGGGCAGTGTTAGGACAGAGGAAAGATAACTTAGTCCATGTGATATACTATGCGAGCAAAGTCCTTAATGATACTCAAAGAAATTATACCACTACTGAAAAGGAGTTGCTAGCAATAGTTTTTGCATTTGACAAGTTTAGATCGTACCTCATTGGCGCTAAAGTGATTGTTTTTACAGATCACACAGCACTTAAATATTTGTTTGCCAAGCAAGAATCAAAACCAAGACTAATAAGATGGATCTTATTGTTGCAGGAATTCAATATTGAAATCAGAAACAAGAAAGGAGTGGAGAACAAGGTAGTAGATCACCTATCCAGGATTCCTCACGATAAAGGTGGAGCACCTGATACAAGTGTGAACGAGCTCTTCCCTGATGAGCAGTTGATGACAGTTCACAAAGCACCATGGTTCGCAGACATTGCCAACTTCAAGGCAACTGGGGCCTTGCCTCCAGAGATCAATAAACATCAAAAAACGAAGCTCATGAATGATACAAAGTACTTTGTCTGGGATAAGCCATATCTATTCAAGAAGTATTCAGATGGAATCCTTAGAAGATGTGTTTCGGAAGAAGAAGGACGAGAGGTCCTATGGAATTGCCACGGCTCATGCTATGGAGGCCACTTTGGTGGGGAAAGAACTGCAGCTAAGGTGTTACAAAGCGGATTCTTTTGGCCCACCCTTTTCAAGGATGCCAAAGAACTAGTGAAGAGCTACAATGAATGCCAAAGATCTGGGAACTTGCCCAAAAAAAAATGAGATGCCACAAAATTTCATCTTGGAACTGGAACTGTTTGATGTGTGAGGAATCGATTTCATGGGACCATTCCCAACCTCATATGCAAACAAGTACATCTTGGTAGCAGTGGATTACGTTTCCAAGTGGGTAGAGGCTATTGCAACCCCAACGAATGATAACAAGGTGGTCATGAACTTCCTCAGAAAGAATATCTTTAGCCGGTTTGGAGTTCCACGAGCACTCATCAGTGATGGAGGGAGCCATTTTTGCAACAGACCACTAGAGGCTATTCTCCTATGATATGGGGTAAGACACAAGGTAGACACGCCTTACCATCCCCAAACAAGTGGACAAACTGAGATATCCAACAGAGAGCTAAAGAGGATTCTGGAAAAGACTGTGGGTGCATCAAGAAAAGATTAGTCGAAGAAGCTGAATGATGCTCTTTGGGCATACAAAACAGCATTCAAAACACCACTTGGAATGTCCCCATATCAACTGGTGTATGGAAAAGCTTGTCATTTACCACTGGAGCTGGAACACAAAGCTCTCTAGGCTATCAAGATACTAAATTTTGACAGCATTGCTGCTGGTGTAAAGAGGATCTTGCAACTGCAAGAGATGGAGGAATTCAGGTCACAAGCCTATGAAAATACCAAGATATATAAAGAGAAGGCAAAGATAAGACATGACCTGCATCTTGCACCCAGGAGTTTCGAAAAAGGGCAGCAAGTACTCCTCTACAATTCCAAATTAAGACTGTTCCCAGGAAAACTCAAATCAAGGTGGTCCGGGCCTTTTCTTGTCACAAGGGTCTCACCATATGGACACATCGAAATCATGGATGAAGGTTCAGAGAGGACTTTTACAGTGAACGGACAAAGACTCAAGCATTATCTGGGCAACATGGGAGAAAACCCCAGAGTAAAGTATCATCTCAAGTAAAGGAGGAATCGTCGAGCTAGCGACGATAAAAAAAGCGCTCTGTTGGGAGGCAACCCAACCTCAGGTAGTTTCCTTTTCATTTTTATTTCAATAAAGTTCACAAGTTGTTTCCCCTGTATTGCGAGAAGCTAAGTTTGGTGTTCCACACCAAAACAATCCAAGAGTGAAAGTGTAATTCTAAGTTTGGTGTTTCACCAAAGGAATTCAGTTAGAATCACACACCACTCCTAAAGCACATTGCTAGCTCCAGTCAATCAATGGAAACCACTTAGATTTAGTTAGATTTTAGTTAATAATTGTTTTGTTAAACAACAAGATATGAGGTTCTATGCATAAATGCAAGGTTCTGTACTAGGAAAGGAACTAAGTTTGGTGTTCACACACCAAATTAAGTTCATAAGTCACAAGCATACATGCAAGCTAACTATTTCTCGAGTGCTTTGGGAACAAGCAACTTCTAATAACTTTGCAGGAATCTTATGAGGAAATGGTGCACCTTCACTGAAGGAAGTGAGGTAGCAAGACCAGGATGATGACAAAAAGAGGGCAACTAGAAACCATCACCTGAAGGTTGTATTGTCACTTAATTCCATGTACTTAGAATGTTGAAAATTGGAAGTCCGAATGCAATCTTGATTAATAGTTACATATTAGTTTGAAACTTTTTAAATTCTATCTTTTAAAGTTTTGTGTTGAAGAGGTCTATGATTGCTAGTCTTTATGTCACTGCATCCTTGCGTTACTTACTTGTATGCTGGTCCCTTTGAATCAAATGAAAAGAGAATGAGTGTTTACAAAAGACCAGAGTGGAGTTCATACTATGGAGTAAGTTCATGAGTTTATGGTGTGATCATAAGTTAGCTAAGTTGGTTCAACCACAAGGTGGGAGGACAACTATCTGTCATGAATACTATGCTTTGAACATACACATGAGACTAGCTAAATAACAAGATCCTAATAAGAAAAAGGGGAAAAGAAAAATGAAAGTGGAAGAATAAAAGAAAAAGAGTAAGCAATAAGGCTAGGCACCAATGGTTTTAATCTTGAAGCATGTGTCTGTGGTGTTGCTGTGTGAGGGATTTACTTGGATGAATAAGCTCTTAGGGGTGCCTTATCACTTGGTAACTTGGGTTAACTAACTCAGGATTATCAGCTGAAAGTCCACTATCAAGAGTAACCCCCACTACAGAGCATTTAGTAACCCAAAGAGGTGCTGGACACCAAGGTCTCAAGAAAGAAAATAAACAAACCATGTGCCTGTGGTGTGTATGTATGGGGGAGAGACTTGAGGAAGTAAGTCCTTAGGGGTGCTTCAACACCTAGCACCTTGAACCAACTGGTTCGGGAGTGTTGGCTGAAAGCTTATTTTAAAGAGTTGCCCCTTTACAGAGCACTTAGCTTAAGAACACAAATAAGCCCTGAAATGACAACAAAAGGATCAATGAATAAAAGTCTCATGGGATGCAATCACAGTGAGTATTCTAGGACATGATAAAGGTCTGAAAGCCAGGAATGAACCTAAGTTGCTATGCATGAAACCACCATAAAACCAGGGACATGACTTCCATAAGTATGACTCATTTCTCTTGGCATTCCATTCATCATTCTCTTGTTCTAGTACTTGCTTAGGGACAAGCAAGCTTTAAGTTTGGTGTTGTGATGCCAGGGCATTTTGGCCAGTTTCACTGACCCTTTATTTACTGATTTTAAGGTAGTTTCATGCATTTCCTTAGAAAATAAGCTAGTTTTGGGTAGATATTCAGTTACATCTTGATTCAAGCATACATTGTGCACTTTACATGATTTCATGAGGATTTTGCATGAAATTAATGACAAATTGGATGTTGCATTTCCCATGACTTGGACTAGAACTTTGATGCACTTTATTGCTTGATTTCAGGACAAAGGAAGCAAGGAAGAACCACGTTAGCAGCCACGTTAGTCTCACTAACGTGACTTCTAACGTAAGAATGGGAGCTAGCTTGAAAAGTTATTGAGAAAAGTAATCGCCAATAACGTCTTCGAAGCCATCATAGCCCACGTTAAGAGTCATGTTAACTAAGTTAACGAGAACTCTAAGGTGGAGGAAAGAAAATGGAGCCAACGTTAGTGACACTTACCTTTGTCACTAACGTTGGGCCAAGCTCATAAGTGGCCACGTTAGTTGCCACGTTAACTTAGTTAACGTGGCTTCTAATTTTAAGAAGCAAAAGAGAAGCCAACGTTAGTGACATTCACCTTTGTCACTAACGTTGGCCAAGCCTCCACAAGCCGCGTTAACTTCCACGTTAACTTAGTTAACGTGGAAGCCAACGTGGAGAAAGTATATGATCGCCAACGTTAGTGACACCTAACTTTGTCACTAACGTTGGAATGAACCACACAAGCCACAATGAGCCACGTTAACTCCCACGTTAACTAAGTTAACGTGGAAGCTAACGTGAAGAAGAGAGATGATGAGCCAACGTTAGTGACATTCACCTTTGTCACTAACGTTGGAGATGGCTAGCATTGCTACGTTAGAGGCCACATTAACCTAGTTAACGTGGACTCTAACGTGGGAGATAGGGGCACATTGGAACGTTAGTGACAAAGGTAAGTGTCACTAACGTTCTCAAAGGTTGGCAAGCTAACATTAAGAGCCACGTTAACTAAGTTAACGTGGACTCTAACGTAAGAAAGGGGGAGGCTTCTCAACTTATTGGGAAAGGTAAGTCCCAATAACGTGTGCGAAGGACCAAGAGGCAACGTTAGTGGCAACGTTTGTGCCACTAACGTTGAGGTTAACGTGGCTCTAACTTGGGTAAGGAACGTTAGTGAAAAAGGTGATTGTCACTAACGTTCTCGAACCCACATTTTCACTTAACGTTAACACCACTAACGTCCTGAGCTAAAGTCCCTGCCCACTTCACACTTTCTCTCTGCAAGTAAAGCTAAGCCCAATGAAGAAGATAACTGCTTCAAACTCAAGATCCAAAGGCCCATACCCAAGACTTGGAGAGCCAACTAGAAGATCAGAAGAGTAGTATATATAGGAGTAGCTTTGAATTGATTAAGGGAGATTGGAAATTGGGAAAACTACTCTCTGTATTTTACCATTCTCTGCACTTCTAATTTTGCTTTCATGATGTATTCTCCATCTTTGCTTTCATTTTCCAGAGCTATGAACAACTAATCCCCTTTCATTGGGTTAGGGAGCTCTGTTGTAATTTGATGGATCAATACTAGTTTTCATTATTCTTCTTCTATCTGTTCTTTTGATTTTACTTGAAAGCTTTCGATCTTCATCCAATTGGATAGTTATCTTGGAAAAGAAGCTATTCAAACTTGGAGCTCTTCTGAACCTTGAAAGAGGAATGAAGAGATTATGCTAGAAATGCTTTCTCATGCTGGACCAAATTGGGTTTGGATGGATATGTGACTATAATCCTCTCAATACTTGATTTGGGAAATGCATGTGGTATAATCAGTGACCATACTTCATCTCTTCTCATGAGCAATTGACCAAGAAATTGGCTATTGATCAAGATTTCAGAGATTGAATTACAAGGAATTGTAATTCGATCACTTAAGATTGCCAAGGAGATCAATGAATGCATTGATTAAGGAAGAGATGAAAATGAAATTGATCCAGAGAATGCAACATCTCCTGAGCCCAATGAACTCCCCATTTCTGATCTTACCCATTCTCTTTAATTTCTGTCATTTACTTTTATGAGCAATTACCCCATTCCCATTTACAATTCTGCAATTTACTTTCCGTCATTTACTTTCAGCTCTTTATTTTTAGCATTTACTTTTTCTGTTATTTACCTTCCCGCCATTTTATTTTCTGCAATTCTCAACTCAAATCCTGATTCGCTCAACTAGAACATTCCTCTAATTAAAGTTACTTGATCAATCAATCTCTGTGGGATTCGACCTCACTCTATTGTGAGTTTTTACTTGACGACAAAATTCGGTACACTTGCCAAGGAAATTTGTTTCGAGACAAGTTTTCCGTGCATCACTTGTGGATCAGTACTATCCTGTCAAGGACTCGCAAGAACCCATGTAGAATAGGGATGACGGTCAAGTTACACTCCCAATTCATTAGGATGAAGAACGAAGATACATCTTAGAATGGAATCAAGCATAGATTCAAATAGAACAATGATATTATTAATCCATAAAAGTTAGCAGAGCTTCTAACCTTAACCTAGGAGGTTAGTGACTTATAGCTTACAATAATGTTCAAAAGTAAAAGTGGGGGAAGATGATCCTAAACAAGGGTGATCTCCTCCTATATATACTAATCTAAGAACTAAGAATTATAGAAATAAGATAAACTAGTCTTGTAGTGCAAAAATCCATTTTTCAGGCCCACTTGGTGAGTGTTTAGGCTGAGCTTGAGTGAAGCCACGAGTTGGTGCTCCCTCTGGGGCGTTGGACGCCAGCTTTGGACTCCCTTTTGGGCGTTGGACGCCAGCTACTCCCTTTTAGGCGTCCAACGCCAGGAATAGGATAGGTAACTAGCATTGAACGCCAGTTTTGGGCCTTCATTTCCAGAGTGATAAAAGGTTGCGTTCAGGAGCTTGCAAAGAGAGAAATCATGCATAGAGAAGAAGCAGAGAGCTATGAACGTAGAGAGAGAAATTTCTCTCTTGTATTCACATTTCTATAATGATGAATCTCACTTCTCTAACTAGTTACATGTAGGTTTATTTATACAGTGTCTTGTGACTACAAATATCCAAAAGGCTTAAATTAATCTCTAACTAGCTAGTGCCATGCTAGCATTCTCCTAACAAACTCAAAACTATCTAACTAACATGTACATCATGCTAATTTCTAACTAACTGTGTTTCGAAAATCATCATGAGTTCGACTCCCTTCTATCAGAGGGTGGAGCAATAGGAGCACACCACTATCCTCCATGAGATGAGAGAAGATCAGAGAAGATTGATGGAGGAACAGCTGAGAAAGGGGCGAGACATAGAGGAGCTAAAACGCTCCATTGGATTCTCCAGATGAAGCAGCAGTCGCTAATAAACCCATATTTCATGAGTTCTTTTGTGCTTAATTTGAGTGATTTATACAATCCTTCACCTACTTATTCACATTAATTTCATGGTTTTACTTTCCCTTCCTTATTATGTGATGTAAATGAAAAACATGTTTCCTAAGCTTTAAAATCAATTAATTTAATTACCTTTATTTCCATTCGATACCGTGATTAGTGTGTTGAGTAGTTTCAGATTTTCTAAGGTAGAATGACTTAAAGGACGGAAAAGGAAACATACAAAAATGGAAGAAGAAAGCAAAACGGAGCTTTAAGGAAATTGGTATCCACGCGATCGCATGGATGACGCGATCGCGTGCCAAGCACGAATCAGCAGCGATGCAGCCGCATGATTGACGCGACCGCGCGCCTTAAGCAGAATGCATATGACGCGGTCGCATGACTGACGCGACTGCGTGGCAAGGAAAAGCTCCAAATGACGCGACCGCGTGACCCACGCGGACGCGTGACAGAGGCCACGCACCAGAATTTACAGAATACGCCCCCAGCGAATTCTGAAGCCCTTTTTGGCCCAGATCCAAGTACAGACAGCATAGACCAGAGGTTATAAAGTGTGGGAATGCACCCGTTCAAAGGGAGCTCGCATATTTTACTTTTCAATGATTTAGATTTAGTTGAGAGGGAGATCTTCTCTCTCTCTTTTAGGATTTAGGATTTCTTCTTGTTTTAAGAGTAACTCTGGATCCCAGGTTTAATGTTCTTTTATTTTAGTTTTATTTATTCCAACATTTAAATTGATTATTATAATTTGATTTATGAATTATTCCATGTCACAGATTGTTCTTTGAATTAATGATATTTGAGGTATTTTCAGTTTATGATTGTTCTCTTTGATTTAAGTTATCATTGCTTCCCATCTAAGGACGTCTTTATTATTTCAGCAATTTTACTTTTTTCCCCTTTTGGTTCTGGTTAAGGATTCAGTAACTCAACAGTTATTAAACTCAACATAATTGATAATCATTATCTTGCTAATTGAGCTGAACTTAAGTAAACCCAACCTTTTCTTAGGAAATAAATAGGATTCAAAGGCCAGATTAATTAGTCCATTGACTTTCCTTTGCCCTAGTAAAGGTTGACCAAGTGGAGTTTAGATTCAACTTTCATTATAGTTGAGAGAGATAACTAAGTTGGACCTCTAATTTCCCTTATCTTGCCAAAAGTTGTTTTATAGTTATTATTTATTTTTAATTGCCATTTAATTCACTCGTCATTTAAATTACTTGCTTCTCACCTTCTAAACCCCGATTACAACCTTTATAACCAATAATAAGAACATACTTCCTCGCAGTTCCTTGAGAAGACGACCCGAGGTTTGAATACTCGGTTAACAATTTTTAAGGGGTTTGTTACTTGTGACACCCAAAACGTTTGTACGAAGGGATTTTTGAAGGTTTAGAAACTATACTTGCAACGAGAATTTATCCGCAAATCTCTAGACCACGCAAAAATCCTCTCGTCAAAATGGCGCCGTTGCCGGGAAATTGCTAACGTGTGCCTCATTATTGGTTATTGTAAATATTTTTCTTTTGCTTGTTTATTTATTTTTGTTTTTCCTTTTTATCTTTATTTGCTACTATAAACTCTCACCCCTCTCGCTTTGAGTTTGGTTCTAATATTGTTAAAGGAAATAGAAGTTACAGTAGGAATATGCATCAAGGTCAGCCCAATCAAGGATGGATGGAACCAAGAGGATCTAATCAACCCTTTTGGCAGCAACACCCTCCGAGATATCCTGGACAAAGACCATTCTACCGTGTATACCCAACTGAAAGACATGGTGGACAACCTTGTAACTACCAACAAGCCCCACCCCGTGCATATGAACCATCCTTTCAACATAACCTCGAACCACCACACTCACAAGCTTCTCTTCACCATTCGCCATCATATGATCCTTCCTTACCCCAATACCAATCTAATCGTTCCCAATCATCACCACTTTCCTTTGTATCATGTCCAAGTCCGGCAAACCGCGAAGCAAAGGATCGCCTAAAAGAAACAGTAATTAAATTTCAAACAACCATCCAACAACTGGAGCAAGCACTAATTCAATGGACCACTAGGCGCTCAAATATACAAGGATCAACCACAGCTCCATGTGGACATCCCGATGAAGAGCGTAGCATGAAAGAAATACTAGAGACTCCAGTGGACAAGACAGAGAATGAATTCGTACTAGAACAAGTGGAAGAAGCTGTCATTGTTCAAGAAGAAGAGTTGGTTGAAGATCTAGGAGATGCTGAACTTCCTTGGGAATCCAGAATTGAGGAAAACTCCGTCCAAGATGCTACAGTTAATGCTAAGGAGGATACCGTACAATCTCCAAGGCAAATCGTTTACGAAAAATCAGACGGAATAATCCAAGAAGCAATTTTCCTTGATGATGATAGTCACAAGTCTAGTTCTCCTAGTGATGAACTTGCGTCCGCAAGTGAATTCTCTGAAATCGAAGAATCTTCCCCAAGTGAATATGAGGATGATACGGAGGTAGATTTCTCTCAACCTCCAATCTATGACTCAAGTGATGAGGAAGACACCGAAGACTTTGACCAGGACACAGATACAATTGAAGATCTTTGCAAAGAAGTGGAAGAATTTACAGAAGAGCACAAGGAAACGGAACTTGCAGAACCACCAAAAACACCTATCCCAAGGCCATTACCACCTAATACAAGCTTTAAGTGGGTACAATCCTTAACTTATAATTTTACTTATTCACTTGAATATGGTTTGCTCGAAACAGATGACCAACTTAGAGCTCTCTGCAGCTTTAAGAGTAAGAGGGAATTGGCTCGTACTCAGAGCTGGTGCACCAGGTTCAATAAGGTTCCACGCTTCACCTCGAAGTACACGGATTGGTATCATGCTCAATTCCATGGATCACGGAAAATGTTTGGTCACCACGGTGAGATTCTACTTTTTAACCCGCCCGAATGGAAGCTTACAAATTAAAACGGAGGCGGATCTAAAAACACAGCTTGGGATCATGGATTATATTCTGACATTCGTCATCCCGGGAGGCTGAATATCTGTTTGAAGCTGCTCAGAAGCTTTACATGCCTAGTTTGGGACCCCGGAGGCTATTGGCATTCCAAGCACTGGTGGAAATTTTTGGACAAATTTAAACATAAGCCACCATAACAGGATACTCTTCCAATGTCCAACTTAAGGACTTTAACTAAAAGTGCTAGGTGGGAGACAACCTACCATGTATGGTCGCTTCTTTCTCAATCTATTTCTTGTTTATTTTTTTCAATTTACCTTTTTTTTTTATTTTAACATTAACCTGGAATCATGCATAGCATTCATGTTAATCACTACATCCTGCATCTTTCAGTTTAATAAAAAAAAGGGTTGCACGACGCGACCGCAAACCTCACGCGATCGCGTCATGTCGCGAAAAACACCACCCATGCGACCGCTAACCTACGCGGCTGCGTGATATATATATCGGCGTAAGGATCCAACGAACAGAAAGTTAGGCTGGAATCGTGCGGCTCTTGTGCGTTTCGCACAAATTGGCCCACGCGATCGCATTCCCCATACGATCGCGTCACTTACTCAATACCAAACCCACGCGACTGCGTGAGCGACGCGATCGCGTCGCATGGATTGCATATCACCCCAAAAGGAGACAGAGAGTTGTGCTGAAACGGCGCTGGAGTCGTGCGTTTAGCACGAGTTCCAGCGACGCGATCGCGCGACCCACGCGATCGCGTCACCCCTCTTTCCCCCCCTCTCATGCGATCGCGCGACCCACGCGATCGCGTCCCCCCCATTTTCACCCCAACCACGCGACCGCGTGCCCCACGCGGCCACGTGGATTCGAAAATATAACCCCCAGCCCGCGAACCCTATCAGTCGCGCAGCCCCCCTTCACCCCCAACCCTCTTCTCCTTCTCTATTCTTCTTCCCCCAGCCACCGCCGGCCAGCCACCACGCCACCACCCCGACGCCGCCGTCGCACCAGACGCCGCTGCCGCACCAGACGCCGCCACCGAAGCCCCCTCCCCTTCTCTCTTCTTCCTTCTTCCTCTCTCCTCCCCTCTCCACCACAACCACCTCCGCGAGCACCGCCCAGCCACCGCCGGCCATCCAGCCGCGCCCCCTCTCCGCCACCCACCCCCTTCAGCCAGCAACAACCACCGCCCTTCCTTCCCCTATCCTCTTCCTCTCTCACTAACCCTAATACCTCCCTCCGCCACTGCCCCTTCAGCTGCCACCGCGACGCCGTGCACCACCACTACGCCGGACGCCGCTGCAGCCACCTTCTTCCCTGTTCCACCCCTTCCGCTTACCAGGTTCCGCAACACGCAACCCTTTTTATCCGTTCGTCACTTTTCTGTATTTTTTATTCCGTTTATGTTCATGATTAGGATAGCTAGACTTGCATGTTATAGTGGATTTTTAGGTTGTTAGGTAGCTTAGGCTGTGGTTAGTGGATCTAGGTCTGTTTACTTGCACTGTTCTTACTTCTGTTTTATCCTATGTGCAAATCTGTTGCTGCTATAGTCATGATTCATATGCTGCTTTCTTGTATGTTGCTGCTGTTTACATTGAATTTTTATGTTTATTTTATATCTATGTACATGTAGCTTGATTTTTTAATTCATATGAACTGATATGATTGCTGTTTATTTTCCGGGACAATCCAATTTTAGCCGGAATGCTGCCCAAATTTTTTGAAAATTGTTTTCATTCTTGTTTTGGTTTGGCAACTCTGTTTTACTCTGCTTCCCCCAAACCATTTCATGAATGCTAGGGCCACTTTCTTATCCTCTTTGATTTCCTGGTTCATAACCTGCATTTGTGATTCACTGATTCCAATTTCTGATTTCTTTATTTCTATTCGAATCAGCATCACCCTGTTTTCTTTATTCGATTATGAGTACTTCTATTATTACCTGTGAATCCTTGTTATATGGAATTTTTTTCTATGCCACTTACTTTCCTAACTCACTCATTTTAATTTACTAATTTCTTTTTACTATACTAACCCTCTTGATCTCTTTTCTGATCACTTTCACTTCCTCTAACTTTCTCACTATGGCATATTGATTTTTTTCTTTCCATTTAACATTAATTCAATCACATTTCACTTACTCATTTTCCTTATTCTATTTCTCCCTTACTGCTTTGAGTTTCCTTTGTTTAAATTGCCTATTTGCTTTCCTATTTTATACATTTCCTGGTTTTCTGTTTTTCAGAATGTCTGCCTCACAAAGAAAAGGCAAAGGCAAGGCTACTGGCAAGCGCAAGAGAGGAGATTCCTCCCAGTCCATCATTGCTCTAATGCACGATTCCTCATGGCGGGAGAAGAACTTCACACAGCAGGAAAAAGCTGACCAGCTGCTCCCTTCGACTGATCCTATAAAATTTGCAAACCGGTACTGTGAGCTGAAGTACCCAACTTTTGCAAACTTCAGAAATCTATACCTGGAACGTACCTTGAAGATTCCAGAAGCCCTCCAGCAATACACCACTGAGCAAATTAAGCAAAGGGGCTGGTTCTTTCTGGAGAGACCATTGACAGAGGTCAATGCATCTTGGGTCCGGGAATTCTATTGTAACTACTACCTTACTACCCTAGATGCAGTGAACCTGAGGGGAAAGCAAATTCTGGTCACTGAGGAGGCCATAGAGACCATTCTCCAGCTCCCAGCCAAGTCCGATCAGCCAGATGGTTATGCACAGGCTGAGGAGGACATGAGCCAGATGAGGTTTGATTGGGATGCTGTGAAGGCACGGATAGCTCTCGACCCTGCTGTTCCTTGGGAGATGGGTCAGGACACCACTATGCCTAGAGGGATCAAGAGAGTGTACCTGAATGATGAGGCTCGGCTATGGCATCAGATCTTGAGCAACTATGTGATGTCGAGTACTCATGAGACTGAGATCCCGGCTACCATGATCACCCTCCTCTGGTTTGTGCTGGAGGGTAAGGACCTGTACTTGCCTCGTTTTATCCGGCATTTTATAGCTAGGGTCCACGTCCGAGGCACCCTCCCCTTTCCTTATCTGGTTACACGGCTAGGCCGTCAGGCTGATGTGCCTTGGGAGGATGCCGATGAGCGACCACCAGCAGCGGACTGCAGGAAGATCATCCCTCACAGCAGGAACTTCCTTGCTTTGGGCTACAGACCACCATCTGTCACTGCTACTGATGAGACAGTCCCTCCGTCTGCTGGACCCTCTTCATCTACAGCTGCCCCAGCTGCCCCTGCTGCCACCACTGCACCTCCACCCGCCTCTGAGCTGGTTTATCGCCTCGTGCACCGTCTATTCCGCCAGCTTGATCAGATGGAGCGCCGTAACAGGCGCCGGTATGAGAGATTGGAGCGCCGCAGTAGGCGACGCTATTCCCATCTGAAGCTGATGATCAGACAGGGCGCCGACATTCCCTCCGAGCCCGACACACCATCAGAGCCATCAGAGGAGGAGGAGGATGAGCACGAGGAGGAGCCTCATTCCCAGGCGGAGACTCATCAGCAGGCAGGCACAGAGCACGCTACACCACAGCAGGAGGCCCCACATCAGCTTGAGGCTGCAGATCCGGAGATCCCGATCCAGTCAGTCCCCCCTATACAGCAGCCAGACTCTCAGCCCACCACCGCCACAGAGACCCCAGCTACCATCCCTACCAGTGATGACACTCTTTCACACCCAGCTTGATTGAGCATCGGGGACGATGCTTCATTTTAAGTGTGGGGAGGTCGCCATCTCTGGCATTTATTTTGGTGAACTACTACATACTTTTTCTTTTATTTTGGATATTTTTCTATATTTTCCTCTTTTTCTTTTATTGTTATTTTCTGAGTACTTATACATTGCTACTTGTGTATTTTACTCTATTTTCTGCATTTTGCAAATTTTGTTCATATTTTAATTATTTAGTTCATTTTAATTAATTATTTTAGTTTGCAATTCTAACTTATTAATGGATCAATTAGTATAGTTTACCCTTTTTACATAAGATAGCTTAGTTATAGCTTAGTTTAAATTGACAAATATAAAAAAGAGTAAGCTAGGAACTTGAACATAATAGATTTAGATCCATAAAACCTTGTATATATAGCATTACATGATGTAGTTAAACTGACAACATTTCATCAAGGAGAAACATTAAAAACTTCAAAGGCTACCCTAAATTACTTTTTAAGAGAATAATGAGAATTTTTAACTAAACTTGCATGACATACATAAGTGATAAATGATTTTTCAGCTAGAGAACACATAGCCTGTGAGTTTTGAGCTTAACTGTATGGTTACATTCAAACCATAATTTTTATTTCTGTGTGTTCTAACCTTCTTTCTTATTCTGATGTTCTTTACTTTGTTTTAGTCTATATGTCCGATTATAGAATATAGGTACATCTCAAAATAATGATTGAGGCCATCATTTGATTTTAGCTCACTCACCCCAAATTAGCCTACCTTTTACATCACCCTTGTTAGCCCCCTTGAGCCTTTTAAAACCCATTTATTCTATTTAGCCAAAATTACTAGCCTTAAGTAGAAAAACAAAAGAAAATCCCAAGTGAATCCTTGGTTAGCTTAAGATAGAAAATTATAAATAGAGTAAAATGTGGGAAACTTATTGGGAACATAGTTGATAAAGACAAAAGGTAGAAAAATTAAAAAGAATAAAGCAACTCAAAATTTTGGGGAGCAGGCTCATGAAAATTCAAATTAATTAAAAAAAATTACCATGTGTATTCAAAAAAAAAAAAAGAAGAGAAAAAGTTAATTTTCAAGCATGTAAATAAGGGGATACAAAAAGAACTCTCCAATGAAAAATAAAAAGCAATGCACATGGGATAAAAACAAGAATTGAAACATGAGCATGTGACATCAAAAGCGAGAAAATAGGGAGAATAGGTAAAGAAGCATTGTTTTACTAAGTATGTATGTTAGGTGAAATCTTAGTCTAATTAAGGATTCACTTGTTAGCTCACTTAGCCTTATACATATATCCTTACCCTTTGCCTTGACCCCATTACAACCTTAATTAAAGACCTCCTGAGTTTTGGTATGACTATGTTCTATAATTGTTGATTGGTTAGACGAAAAACAAAGTTATAGAAAGGAAGAATAAAAAGAAAAATAGAGCGGTTAACCCAATAAACACTGAGTGATTAGAGAGAAAACACAAAATCCAGTGAGGGTTCAAAAGCTCATTAACATTTATCTCTGATTGTCTTGCAAGTTTTTTTTCTTCTCTCATCTCATTTGCAAAAAAAAAGTGCTTTATTATTTGAGGGTTAGCTATATATGTATATATATCTCCTTGAGAATGTGAAATAATTTGACTACATGTAGGCTTTATATATGAGTGGATGAATTAGAATTGCATGACTCATGAGGTAGATGCATTTAGCATAGGTTGCATTTCATAACATTACATCACTTTAACCTTAATTATTTACCTTGGATTTAGCATGAGGACATGCTAGTGTTTAAGTGTGGGGAGGTTGATAAACCCATATTTCATGAGTTCTTTTTGTGCTTAATTTGAGTGATTTATACAATCCTTCACCTACTTATCCACATTAATTGCATGGTTTTACTTTCCCTTCCTTATTATGTGATGTAAATGAAAAACATGTTTCCTAAGCTTTAAAATCAATTAATTTAATTACCTTTATTTCCATTCGATACCGTGATTAGTGTGTTGAGTAGTTTCAGATTTTCTAAGGTAGAATGACTTAAAGGACGAAAAAGGAAACATACAAAAATGGAAGAAGAAAGCAAAACGGAGCTTTAAGGAAATTGGTATCCACGCGATCGCATGGATGACGCGATCGCGTGCCAAGCACAAATCAGCAGCGATGCAGCCGCATGATTGACGCGACCGCGCGCCTTAAGCAGAACGCATATGACGCGGTCGCATGACTGACGTGACCGCGTGGCAAGGAAAAGCTCCAAATGACGTGACCGCGTGACCCACGCGGACGCGTGACAGAGGCCACGCACCAGAATTTACAGAATACGCCCCCAGCGAATTCTGAAGCCCTTTTTGGCCCAGATCCAAGTACAGACAGCATAGACCAGAGGTTATAAAGTGTGGGAATGCACCCATTCAAAGGGAGCTCGCATATTTTACTTTTCAATGATTTAGATTTAGTTGAGAGGGAGATCTTCTCTCTCTCTTTTAGGATTTAGGATTTCTTCTTGTTTTAAGAGTAACTCTGGATCCCAGGTTTAATGTTCTTTTATTTTAGTTTTATTTATTCCAACATTTAAATTGATTATTATAATTTGATTTATAAATTATTCCATGTCACGGATTGTTCTTTGAATTAATGATATTTGAGGTATTTTCAGTTTATGATTGTTCTCTTTGATTTAAGTTATCATTGCTTCCCATCTAAGGACGTCTTTATTATTTCAGCAATTTTACTTTTTTCCCCTTTTGGTTCTAGTTAAGGATTCAGTAACTCAACAGTTATTAAACTCAACATAATTGATAATCATTATCTTGCTAATTGAGCTGAACTTAAGTAATTCCAACCTTTTCTTAGGAAATAAATAGGATTCAAAGGCCAGATTAATTAGTCCATTGACTTTCCTTTGCCCTAGTAAAGGTTGACCAAGTGGAGTTTAGATTCAACTTTCATTATAGTTGAGAGAGATAACTAAGTTAGACCTCTAATTTCCTTTATCTTGCCAAAAGTTGTTTTATAGTTATTATTTATTTTTAATTGCCATTTAATTCACTCGTCATTTAAATTACTTGCTTCTCACCTTCTAAACCCCGATTACAACCTTTATAACCAATAATAAGAACATACTTCCTCGCAGTTCCTTGAGAAGACGACCCGAGGTTTGAATACTCGGTTAACAATTTTTAAGGGGTTTGTTACTTGTGACACCCAAAACGTTTGTACGAAGGGATTTTTGAAGGTTTAGAAACTATACTTGCAACGAGGATTTATCCGCAAATCTCTAGACCACGCAAAAATCCTCTCGTCAGTCGCCGTTACTAAGGTTGTTGAGTCCCATTATCCCTCTATTTATTCTATTTCTGTTTTCATTGTACTTTAATTTATTGTCTGTTTTCTATTCTAGTGCATGATTACATCGAGAATTTTGTTCCTTTTTAGTGTCATTTTCTTTATTTTGTTTTGGTTATAAGATATCCTATGTATCCCTCACCAAGCTTAAAAGAAAAATTTATTTGAAAAAGAAATAGTGAGATACATAAGTTTCAAGATATCATGAGTTATTCCAATTATTTTGATGTGGTGGCCTTGCATTTTTTTTCTGAATGTATTAATTAACAGTGCATAATTAATATTGGAGTTAAGTGTGTTGGCTCTTGAAGAACAATGAATTTAGAGAAGTATTATTGATTCTCTGAAAATTCAAAATATTGATTCTTGAAGCATGAAAAAACAGCGAAAAGAAAACGAAAAATAAAAGAAAAAGAAAATAAAAGAAAAAAATAAATAAATAAAGAAAAATACAAAAGCAAGGATCCAAGGCTTGAGCATCAATTATTAGGAGGTTCAAAATTGGCCTAAAAAGTTGAAATAAGTTGCTATCCCTAACTAAATGCTTGTGGTGTGAAGGTGTCAAGTAAAAAGCTTGAGACTGAGCAGTTAAAGTCATGATCCAAAGCTAAAGATTATGCTTAAGAACTCTGGGCACCACTGTCTGGGAATTTAAGCAAAGCTAAATTCAAATCCAAAGTGTTCCCCAATTAAGTGCCTGTGGCATTTATGTATCCGATGGTAATACGGGAAAAACAAAACGCTTAGAGTCATGGCTAGGCTCAAAAAGTGCAAAGCACCAAAAGAAGCTGTGTTCAACAATCAAGAAAAACTAAAAGAAGAGAATCAATAATAACATCTAGATTCTAGTTCCAAAAGAGATCAACATTTCTGAGCTTCAAAGGAAAGTGAGATGCCAAAGCTGTTCAGAAGTAAAGAGCTAATAGCCCCATTTAGTATTTGGAACTGAGCTTCCCTGAAAACTCTGAGACTTATTATATCTTTCTCTTCTTTTTAATCCTACTATAATTTTGGTTGCTTGAGGATAAGCAACAGTTTAAGTTTGGTGTTATGATGAGTGGATATTTTGTACCCTTTTTAGTACAATTTTCTTAGTGTTTTTTTAGCACATTTTAGCAAGTTTTATTATGTTTTAGTAGGTTTTAGTGAAAAATTCACATTTTGGATACTACTTTGTGTTTTTGTTTTTATCTTATCATTTTAGGTAATTTTTGGGTGAAACTGGCAAGTTTGGCAAAGTCTGATTCAGAGGCAAAGAAAGGATAGCAGATGTTATCAAATCCTAACCTCCATGCATTCCAACGAGCATATCATGAGATACATAGATCAAATTGAAGCGCTCTCAATAGAGTTGAAAAGATAACTTCCAAGGCTTTCCAGCAATATATAACAGTTTATACTTTTCTTTGGAAATGACTGCTCAAAATGGGAGTTGGATGCCCAACACACCCCCTCTTTGGCGTTCAACGCCCAAGAAGAACCAAGGCCAGCGTTGAACACCCAAAACTGGCATTCAACGCCACCAAAGAAGCACAAGGCAGCATGGACACCCCCTAGTGGGCGTTCAACACCCACTCATCCAAGTTGGACACCAAGCTAAGCCCAAACACTTACCAAGTGGGCCCAGAAGTGGATTTTCGCACTCCTTTGCTTAGTCTATCTCATTTTTGTAATTCTTAATTATTATTAATATCTTTTAGGTCTAGATTAGTATATATATGAGAAGATCACCCATGTTTATCATCATCTCCCGACTTATCATACATTATTTCTATTTTCTCTGTAATGTATGAGCAACTAAACCTCCTAAGTTAAGGATAGGAGCTCTGCTCATTCCTATGGATTAATATCATTACTTTTCTACTTTAATACATGTTTGATTCAATTCTATAAGGTATTGACGTTCTTCATCTTTATGAATTTGGGGTGGAACAAGAGTATGACCCCTTATTCTACATGAGCTCTTGCGAAGCCTTAGCCGGATAGTATTGAGCTACAGCTTGAGAATACATCACAGGTTCCAAGAGAGTATCTGGGCTAATTGGGACATGTGACATAAAATCTCGTTAGTCATGGGTCATTGAGGTCTCTCTGGCATTAAGACTAGAATAATGAGAATCATTCTTCGATCCGGAGGATCTGACCTTGTCTGTGGCGTTTTGAGTAGGATCACTAGAGATTGAATTGCGTGAGCTTCACCCTTGTTCAGATTGGATGACCATTAACACTGGCGTTTGATTTGGATCAGAGGAGCTTAATGACCACTAGCCCTGGTTTTAATCACTTACAACCTTGCCATTGAATGAATCTCTCATTGTTAAAGTAGTCAGTAAGAAGTATTAATTCGGAAGAACAAGCGTCTCCAAGGCCTTAACTGATTTCCCATCATTGTTTCTGCACCAGTTTGGTATTACTTTATTTATTATTCTGTTTCATGCGCCTACAACAACCACTACCTTTTCTATTTGCCTGACTAAGTCCAGCAAGATAACCATTGATGTAAGGGAAAATTGTCGGTATAGAATTTCTCAATAATTCTCGTTGTAGTATAGTTTCTAAACCAACAAACAATCCTCAATAAAAAATTTGTTTGTCACAAGTACAAACCCCAATAAAAATAACCAAAGTATTCAAACCTCGGGTTGTCTCTCAAGGAATTACAGGGAAGTGTTCTTGTTATTGGTTATGGATTGTATAATTTTGGGGTTTTGAATAAAGAACATGAGTTGTAAATGACAAGAAAGTAAAATAAATTCAAATGATAAAAGGGTCTTGGCAAGGGTTGATGGTTAAGGATCTTTATCATTGTTACTAACCACAACATGATAATTGTAAGGATCAATCCCATTAAGTCATCCTCTAACAAGTGGAGGAGAGTCAAATGAGCTACATCAATCCTAATCCATAAGTCCTAGCCACCTCACTAATTAACTTAGTGGAAGCTAGAGTCAATGGACACCAATTATCAATCACTTGGACATTAACAACTCAAGTTCACCTAAGTTACCATCCCAAGCCAAGAACACAAAAATCTACTCTAACATCCTTCCAAGTATTTTATCAAACACTTGGAAGTCATAAAAGGAAAGCAAAATAAAATTGCAAGAAAAGTAAATCTACAACTACCAATTGCAAGGAATTAAATAACACAGCAATTAAACAATAAAAGAAATCAAACATAAATTGCATTAAAGAAAAATAGAAGAAACAAGAGTGCATCAACAACAAAGTAAACAAATACAAAGAGTAAAATACTAAACTAGGAAAGAAAAGGTAAAGGAACAAGAAATTAGAAAAGAAAAGTAAATCAAAGCATGAATTAAACCTAGATCTAAAGAAATCCTAATCTACATCTAACCTAATTCTAGAGAGAAGAGAGAGCTTCTCTCTCTAGAAACTAACTAAAGCATGATGAAAACTAAAACTATGTGCTCCCCCTTTGTCCAATCTTCAATTCTGCATTAAATAGTCTCTAGAATCAGTTGGATTTGGGCCTTGGAAGCTCAGAAATCGCCCCCAGCGTTTTCATTTTAGTGAGGTCACATGTGAGCTGCGACGCGTACGTGAGATGTCACGCGTACGCGTCGCCTGGTGACTTCATATTCACGCGTGCGCGTCTGTAACGCGTGCGCGTCGATGAATGCACTCAAAATCCTTGATTTTCCATGAATTCTCCACTTTTCATGCTTTTCTCTTCAATCCTTTGATCCATTCCTAGCCTTTTCGACCTGAATTCACTAACAAACACATCAAGGGATCTAGTGGAATCAAAGGTGAATTAAAATTAACCAATTAAGGGCCTAAAAAGCATGTTTTTACACTTAAGCACAAATTAGGAGAAAGTCATGAAACCATGCCATTTCATTGAATAAATGTGAAAAAGTTGACAAAATCACCTAAATTACATACAAGATGAACCACAAAATTGGGGTTTATTAAATCTCTCTACACTTAAACCAAGCTTGTCTTCATGCTAAACCAAGATAGAGACAAAGGGTATTAACATTTAATCAATGCAAACTATCTATATGCAATCTACCTACATGCAATCTATCTAAATGGATGTAATTACTTGGTCAAAATAAATCAATCCCCAAGAAAATATATATACGCATAAGGGCTAAAGGTATTAACAACAAAGCCAAACCACCATTGAATTGAGTTATTAAAAGTTTTACAAACTTGCAAGAAAAGTGATGATTCTAGGTGAAAACATGTAATTGAGCAATCGAACCCTCACCGGATGTGTATCCGCTCTAGTTGCTTAAGTGTATAGGGTTGATTCACTCAATTCTCCTCTAATCATGCTTTCTAAGATTTGTTTTTCATCTAACAATCAACAATTATTTCATGCATGCATGCAAATATCATGAGGTTTTTCCACAAGGGTGTAATGGGGCTAGGGTCAAGGTAGGATGCATATGGTCAAGTGAGCTTGAAATTTGAATCTTTGATTCCCAATTTTTTCCACATACTCATGCATTCTCTTTAATTTATATTCCATATGCATTGTTTATTATTGAACTTCACTTTGGGGCATTTTGTCCCCTTTCTATTTCTTTTCTTTTTTTCTATATAAATTTTTTTCTTTTCATATATATATATATATTTTTTCTTTTTATTTTCTCATTTTTTTCCTTTTTTCAATAAAATATATACAAAAGTATCAATGCATATGGTTTTATATTTAATTAACACATGAATATGTTCCTGATTCCCAAGATCTTCAATAAAATTACAAAATACACTTTTACCTCAACCAATGTCCCAAGTTTTCCCACACTTAAATGATACACACACTCACTAGTCTGAGCTAATCAAAGATCAAAATTAAGGACATTTATTATTTTTCACTTAAGGCTTGTAATGTGCTAAAATTAAGAACAAGTGGGTTAATCGTAGGCTCAAAGTTGGCTAACAATGGAAGATAAATGGTAAGGCTATTTGGGTAAGTAAGCTAATTGAAACAATGGCCTCAATCATATAAATGCATGTATACACAAAATAATGGACATATAGAATCAAACAAATCAAAGATTACAATCATAGAAAGAGAATAATGCACACAAGAAGGAAAATAAGTGGTTATATGACGTAACCACACAATTAGGCTCAAATCTCACATGCTTGTGTTCTTAGCTCAAAACATAATCCACAATGTATAATTCAAGCAAGTTCAATGAAAAGTTTTTACTCAAATCAATTGGGGTGCCCTATAGATAGATTTCTTGAAAAATTTCATTATTTTGACTAAGCTTATTATGTATATATATTCAAACATAAGAAAATGCAACTAAAAATCCTAAAAGACCTAAGAATGAAATGCAAAAGTGTTGGGATTAGAAACTTGTCACCCAAAAAATGCCGACTGGGTCGGACGACCTCCCCACACTTAAAAGTTTACACCGTCCTCGGTGCATTCAAAGATGAACAAGGGGGTACGGCGACTCTCCGGATTGCCACCTTCAGCTGGTGGATCAACCGGTGCCATGTGTTCTTTCTTCTGCTTCCATTTTTGCTTATAATGACTCATCCTAAAAATAGAAGGCAGGATAGTAAGAAAAGTAAATGCAAAAGCAAGGAAGCATAAATTGTTGGAATGAGGTAAATCACTAGAATTGAGTGAGTGAATTAGTGTGACATCAATGAAGAGTAGTGTGTGAATTCTAAATTAGGCGCCGTTTAGAACACACACATTAGCATAGAGATTTATGTCACAATTACACAAAAGAAAGCATACACTTCACTCATTCTAGTGTGCTTGAAATACTTTAAAGAAAACTTGTAGGTTAAGACAACCAAACAAGCAATAAGAAGCATGAGAGCATTCAAGCAAATATCAAGCAATTGTGAAATGGATAATGAATGGACATCGATTGATGTGCAAGCAAAATTAATGCACAAAATGGAACATAAAACTTACACATCAATCAATGATGCATTTTGAATTTTGTTTGTAGCACCTAAGTGGACATAAGATGCGACACATGGTTGCTATGCAGTATAGTAAAAGAAAAATAGAGGTGAAAAGTCAATCACATAGCAAGCATGGTCCATATAGGTTGAGAATTTTAAAAGGATGTCCCTAGGTGATCTTCTAATCTAATTTCACAAAAGAACATTATGCCAAACTGACTAGTTTCAAATATGTGCAGAGCACATAAGTAAACAAGTAATGGTCAATTAGATATGGTGACATGAAATCTACCCAAATATTTGGATCTATGAGGATGTGTGGTAAAATCAGGGACCAAGCTTATCTCTCTTCATGAGCAATTAGACCAAGGAATTGGCTGATTATCAAGATTTGAGAGATTGAATCACCAAAGAATTGGGGTTCAATCAATCATGATTGTCAAGAGGTCAATGAGTTGCATGATTGAAGATGAGATGATCTGAATTTAATCCAAAGAGAGCAATATCTCCCAACTCTAATGAATCTTCCTTATTCTTATCTTCCCTATTCTTTTATAGCTTTCTTTAATTTCTGCTATCAATCTACTCCCCATTTACAATTCAGTCATTTATATTTTTAGCACTTTACATTCTTGTCATTTATATTCCTGAATGTTATTGCTTTCTTTTATTTTAAGTCATTTATTGTTTTGCTGTTTAGAATTTTGCACTCATAATTATTCTTGATTAGCTTGACTAAATCACCCAATAACTAAAATCGTTCAATCAATCAATCTCTATGGGATTCGACCTCACTCATAGTGAGTTATTACTTGATGACGGTTGGTATACTTGCCAAAGATGTATTCTATATATTGATATAGTGAATTTCGGTCATCAATATCTTATAACCAAAACAACAAAAATAAAACAAGAAGGGGACAAAATACTAAATATGATCATGCACTAGAAAAGAGAAAACAGATAAAATAAAGTACAATGAAAACAAAAATAACATAGAAGAAAGGATAATGAAACTCAACCACCTCAGTAACGATGGCTGCTACTCCCTCCGGGGAATCCTCTGGAGCATTTGAGCTCCTCAATATCACGCCCCTGTCTCAGTTGCTCCTCCCTCATACTCCTATATTCTTCCATCATTTGATGGAGAATGGTGGATTGCTCTTGATGCTCTATCCTCAGCTGATCCACAGATGAAGTCAGCTCCCCTAATGATGTAGTCAGTTGATCCCAATAGTCATGGGAAGGGAAGTACATTCCCTGAGGCATCTCCGGGATCTTAGGTGGAGGCGGCTGAATAGGCTCGTGCTGTGGTCTGTATGCTGGCTCGCTGATGTTCTCCATCCTTCTTCTTGTGATGGGTTTATCCATCTCAATGAAGGTGTCTCCTTCTATGCGAACTCCAACTGAATTGCATAGGCGATATATGAGGTGAGAAAACGCTACCCGTGCTTGGGTGGAGGCCTTTTCCGCTATCTTGTAGATCTCTTGAGGAATTACCTCGTGCACCTCTACCTCATTCCCAAGCATGATACAATGGATCATTATTGCTTGGTCAATAGTAACTCAGATCGGTTACTTGTGGGGATGATGAAGTGTTAGATGAACTCCAACCATCCTCTAGCTACAGGCTTGAGGTCAAGCCTACCTAGTTAGTAGGGCTTGCCTTGTGCATCTCTCCTCCATTGAGCTCCTTCCATACATATGTTCGTAAGCACTTGCTTTAGCCTTTTGTAAGAGTTGACCCTTCGAGTGTAAGAGTGTGGGTTGCTTTGCAATTGAGGCAGCTGCAGTGCCAATCTCACACTTTTCGGGATAAAATCTAGGATTTTCTCTCTAACCATGGTGTGCCAGTTTTTGGGCTCTGGGTTCACACTAGTGTCGTGCTTTTTGGTGACCTAGGCATTGGCAAAGAACTCTTGCACCATTAGCATTCCAACTTCTGAAATAGGATGGGCCAGAAATTCCCAATCTCTTCTCTAGATTTCTTGTAAGATCTCCGGATACTCATCTTCCTTGAGCCTAAAGGGGACCTCGAAATTCACCTTTTTATGCCTCACCACGCTACAGAAGTGGTCTAGATGAGCCTTGGTGAGGAATCTCCATGTTTCCCAAGGTTTGAAAGCAAAATGGGGGCATTTCCTTTTCTCTTCCTTGAGGATTCTCTAGTTTTATGTATGATGTAGAGTAGGAATAGAAAGCAAAAAATAGAGCTTTTCTAACTCCAAACTTAAGGACTTTGCTCATCCTTGAGCAAATAGTAACAAATGAAAAAGAAAATAGTAGAAGAAAGAAGAAAAAGATAGATAGGAGAGGGAAGAGAGGCTTCAGCCAAGTTGGGGAAAGAAGGGAAGAAAAGAAGTGTAGGAAGAGTGATATGGAATAAGGGAAGAGGATTATGAAAGTGTGAGTGTGAATGAAGGGATGAAGGGATATTTATAGGGGTGGAGAGGGGTATGGCTCGGTCACATGGGAGGGAAAATGGGTGGAAAAGATTTGAATTTGAAGTGGGTGGGTTGGTGGGAAAAGGAAATGATAGGATTTATGAATGGGTTTTAATGAGTGTATATTGGGAAGATGGAAAGTTGATTGGGATGTAATGGATGAATGTGGATGGGATATAGGGTGTAAGAGGAGAGAGAAGGAAGGAAGTGAATGATAGGTGGGGTAGGTGGGAATTAGATGGGACCCACTAACTTTTGAAGCTTCAAACTCGGTGAATGATAGGTGGGGTAGGAAGGACAACTCGCATGCCAGGTGAAAAGTCTTCAGTCGGAATCTTCTTGTTACTCCAGCCCTTAGGTACCTTCTTCTTGGTGCCTCCTTCCTCAGTAGCTGCCGATGGATGTCCAACACCAAACTTAGGTTTGATGTCTGGGAGCTCTGTAAGGCTCTACACTGAGAGAGAGGGCTGAAACACTAAGCGTTGTATAGTGGTATCTCCTCTATCTGATGGAGAGTTAGGGTTGGGGATCTTGAACAGGATGTGATCCTCATGCAACCTCAGGACTAGCTCTTCTTTTTTCACATCAATCAAGGCCTTCGCAGTAGCTAGGAAAGGCCTTCCAAGGATGATGGAGTCGTCTCTACCCTCCCTAGTGTCTAATATTATGAAGTCCACCGTGAGGTAAAGGTTCTCAACCTTTACAAGGACGTTTTCTACCATGCCATATGCCCGTTTCAGGGACTTGTCTGCCATCTCTAGTGAGATCTTGGCAGATTGCACCTCTTGAATCCCCAGCTTCTTCATCACAGAGAGAAGCATAAGATTAATGCTTGAGCCAAGGTCGCACAATGCCTTCTCAAATGTGATGGTCCCTATAGTATAGGGAATAAGGAAGCTTCCGGGGTCTGGCAGCTTCTGAGGCAGCTTCTTCTGAACTAAGGCACTTCACTCTTTGGTCAGTACCACAGTCTCATCTCCCCTTAAGGCCTTTTTGTCCGTAATTAAACTTCTTAGACATGCCATAGAAGGGGGATTCTTTTCCAACACCTCTGAAAAAGAGATGTTAATTTGCAGTTTCCTGAGAACTGCTAAGAACTGAGCAAGTTGCTCATCCTCAGGCTCCTATTGCACGTTTGGAGATGGTTGGTCTTCAGGCTCCTCCATCTTCATGGGGTCGTGCATGGTGACTGATAAACCACTATTTTATGGTTTATCTTGTGCTTAATTGAGTGGATTTTATCAACTCTTTACCTACTTATTCATACTATTTGCATGGTTTTACATTTGCCTTCCTAATTATGTGCTTTGATTGAAAACATGCTTCTTTGGCCTTTATATTGCTAATATTAATCCTCTCTTATTACCATTAGAAGCCTTGATATGTGTGTTAAGTGATTTCAGAGATTACAGGGCAGGAATGGCTCAGAGGATGGAAAGGAAGTATGCAAAAGTGGAAGGAATACAAGAAGTTGGAGAAATTGCTAAGCTATCCAGCCTGACCTCTTCGCACTCAAATGGCTATAACTTTAGCTACAGAGGTCCAAACGACGCGGTTCTAGTTGCGTTGGAAAGCTAATGTCCGGAACTTCGATTTGATATTTAATATCCATAGTTTCCCCGACGCAAGGTGATGCGACCGCGTGACCCATGCGGCCGCGTCGCAGTGACGAAAATCAGCGTGTTTGAATTCGCAACCAGCGAATTCTGGGCTATTTCTGATCCAGTTTGTGGCCCAAAAAACACAAATTAGATGCTATAAAGTGGGAGAATGCATCCATTTATAAACGTTCTCTCATATTCACAATTTTAGGAGTAGATGTAGTTTTTAGAGAGAGAGATTCTCTCATCTCTCTTCGGATTAGGATTTAGGATTTCTCTTAGTTTTAGGAGTGGCTCTCAATCCCAGGTTCTTTATTTTTATTTATTTTCCCAATTTAATTTATGAACCCTTCCATGTTACATATAATTTTCTTAATTAATGTTATTTGAAGTATTTCAGATTTAAGATTGCCTTGCTCTGTTTAAGATTGCTTTCAATTTAATTTAGATATTTTTTTCTCCCTTTTGGCTTTGGTCAAATGATTGGTAATACTTGAGTTATCAAACTCAGCAAGTGATTGAAATTGGTAGATTCTGCTTGAGCTAGGATTGCTCTAAGGCTAGTCTCTCCACAGGAGTTGACTAGGACTTGAGAATCAAGCCAATTAGTCCACTCAACCTTCCTTTGCTTAGTAAAGGCTGACCAAGTGGATTAAAACCCAATTCTCTTCACACCTGATAAGGATAACTAGGATAGGACCTCCAATTTTTCATACCTTGCCAAGAGTTTATTTTATAGTTATTTATTTATTTTATTCTTCTTATGCAACATACTACTCCCTAATTTCTAAAACCCCTAATTGACAAACTCATAACCAATAATAAGAACATACTTCCCTGCAGTTCCTTGAGAAGACGACCCGATGTTTGAATACTCGGTTATCAATTTCAAAGGGGTTTGTTACTTGTGACAACCAAAACGTTTGTATGAAAGGACTTTTGATGGTTTAGAAACTATACTTGCAACGAGGATTTATCCGCAAATTTCTAGACCACGCAAAAGTTCTCTCATCAAAATGGCGCCGTTGCCGGGGAATTGCAAACGTGTGCCTTATTATTGGTTATTGTAAATATTTGCTTTTTACTTGTTTATTTGTTTTTATTTTTGTTTTTATTTTTGCTTTTTCATAAATTAAGAGGTTATTGGTTTTTATTTAGTTATAAAAAAATTTTCAAAAATTTTTTTTCTTCGTGTTCATCTTGATCTTCAAGTTGTTCTTCGTGTTCATCTTGACCTTCAAGTTGTTCTTAGTTGTTTACTTTATTTTGATCTAAAAATTTTAAGTTTGGTGTCATTTTATTATTTTTCTCTTCCCTCATTAAATTCAAAAATTCAAAATTTAAAACCCAAATTTCAAATTTCAAATTTTAATTTTCAAAATTCAAATTTAAAAAAAAATTTAAATTCAAATTTCAAATTTCAAAATTTAAATTTAAAAATTTTAAAAATCAAACCTTTTCAAAATTTAAATCTTTTTCAAAACCTTATCTTGTTGAATTTTACAAAAGTTCAAATTTTAAAATTCAAAATTCAAAATTCAAAATTCAAAATTCAAATTTCGAAAATTTAAAATTCAAAATTTAATTTTCAAATTCAAAATTTAAATAACCTTTTAATTTAAATTTAAATTTATTTTTGTTTTTAATTTTTATTTGCTACTATGAACTCTCACCCCTTTAGCTATGAGTCTGGTTACAATTATATTGCAGGAAGAAGAAATTACAATGAGAACAGGCATTAAGGTTGGAACAATCAAAGATGGGAGGAGCCACAAGGATTTGATCAACCCTCTTGGCGACAACCACCTCCAATGGACTATCAACAACCACCACCATATGCCTATGAACCCTTTCCTCAACATGACTTTGGACCACCATATTCACAAGCCCCTTTCTACCATTCACCTCCAATGACCCTAACCCGTATCCACCATACCAACCACCTTATGAACCAAATGAACCATACACAGAACCACCACCTTTCCAACACAACTACTCTCATGAACCACCACCTCAATATTCACCATCCCCATATCATTATCAAGATGAACCACCTTCTTATTATGAACCCTCTCTCCTAACCAATGAATCCTCATATCCACCCCAACCTCCAATGGATGACAGACTTCGTGTTATTCTTCAAAGGCAAAAAAGGATGACTAAGAGTGTGCTAAATTTCACGGCCGCCTTAGGCGAGTTAGTAAATATAATAGCTTCCCAATATTTGAGCACTCAAAGAACTCCCATGGCTACATGTGGAAAATCAAAAGAAGAGCAAAGCATGAAGGAGACACTAGAAACTTCGGTGGACAATGAGGAACATGGCTTTGTATTAGAACAAGTGGAGGAAGCCATAATAGTTGCAGAGGAAGAAGTGGTTGAAGACTTAGGAGATGCTGAACCTCCATGGGAAAGTCAGGTTATAAAACCTCCTTCCAAGGCGATTGAAATTGATGCTGAGGAGGGTGTACAACCTCCAATGCATATCATGACTAAGGACTTGAAAGAGGTCGATCAATAGATGGAGATTAAAGAAGAAGAAGCACAGCCTCCCATGCCCTCGGTAAGCAATAAAGAAGAGATTGAATTGGAGAAAAGCTACCAAGAGGAAGAGGTTGAAATTAAAGAAGTTTGCAAAGAGGTGGAAGTTGTCAAAGAGCACAAGGGAGTGGAGCTTGAAATCACCTTGCCAAAGTTATTGGAGACCCCTCCCCCTAAGTTTCCATCATCCTTCACAACATTCAAGTGGATAAAATTCATATCCCTTAGCTTTCTAATTCCACTTGAATATGGGCTACTGGAGACGGATGGTCAACTTAGAGCTCTTTGTGGCATTAAGAGTAAGAGGAAGATGGTCAGTGGTAAGAATTGTCCTGCAAGGTTCATTATGGTTGGAAGCCTTAAGTTTAAACGCAAAGGTTGGTGTAGAGCTCAATTGAATGGGTCTAGGAAGCTGTTTGGTAGCTGCATTGAGAATTCAAATTACTTATCACCCAGCTGGAAAAATACAAATCCCAATAAAAATAGGTGTAAAAGCAAGATTTGGGATGCTGGAATCTGCTCTGACATTTGTCACCCCGGGAGCCTAAGAATCTGTTTGAAGCTTCTTAAGGGCTTTACATGCCTAGTTTGGGACCCCAGAGGTTACTGGAGATACAAACATTGGTGGAGATTCCTGGATGAATACAAGCATAAGCCACCATAATAGGGAACTCACCAAATGTCCAACTTAAGGACTCTAACTAAAAGTGCTAGGTGGGAGACAACCCACCATGGTATGATCGTTCCTTTTTCATTTTTATTTTAGTTTTATTTGTTTTCAAGTTTTATTTTATTTTATTATATTGAACCTGCAGTTTTGCATAACATTCATATTAACACTACATTCTGCATTTTTTTCAGATTTAAAAAAAAAAAAGCATGCACGCGACGCGGCAGCGTCGCTGACGCGTCCGCGTTACCAGTGCAATGGGAAGAAAAGAAAACGAACAGAAAGGCACGCGAAAGCGTGGCTGGAGGCGCGCCTTTAGCATAATTTGACCCCACGTGAACGCGTCGCTGGTGCGTCCACGTCATGTGGGAAAAGAACCTCCCACGCGATCGCGTCACCCACGCGGCCGCGTGACCTGAAAATCGACGTAAAAGGGGTGCATGGCCGAAAGTTGTGCTGGAGTAGGGCTGAACTTGTGCTAGAAGCCCAATTCCTCCCACGCGAACGCGTGCCCCACGCGTCCACGTCATATCCCAATATTGGTCAACCACGCGATCGCGTCAACCACGCGACGGCGTCACCCCAAATTTTGGCAATAAGCAAACTGAACAGACACTCGCGCCAATCGCACAAATCAGGCCACGCGATCGCGTGACCCACGCGTCCGCGTCACCTGACCTTATCGCGCACCACGCGATCGCGTCACTCACGCGTCCGCGTCACATGTGGCGCACAGATTATCCCAATTAGCCAAAATATCTTATCTTTTCTTCACCAAATCCTTATTTTTGTTTCCCTTATTATTATTTCTTTCTTTTCTCTTCTTTCCCTTCTCATTCTTCTTATCTTTTATTTTATTTTACCTAATTTATTTACATATTTCATTCATTACATTTTAATTCTGTGTATATTTTTATTTTCTTTTCTAAATTAATTATTTTTTCTTTGGTGTTAAAATTTTCTTATTTAACTGTTGCATCTTCTCTTGAATTATTTTAGGTGCTTAGTGACTTGTTTTATTCTGGTTAGATAATATTATTTAAATCAATGCCAATCTTTTATACCTGTATTAATTTTGCATTGACATGAATTTATATTATCTCTCCTTACCCACACTCTCTTCCCCATTGTTGCAGATTTTTGCACTCTTGATTTGTTATGTACTTCTACTGTTTTCTCATTTGCATGTTGTAGCTACAATGTAATTGAGACCTTTATTATTTGGCATTAAAACCCATATTTTATTTATGTTCTTATCTTTATTTTTGGGTTACTATTCTTCTTTTTCTCTTCTTTCAGGCTGGCCACCGAAGACGGAAAAAGGGAAAAACTTCTAAAAAGGGAAACAAACAAGTCCATCTGCAAAATCTTTGAAGAAAAGCATCAGTTGGAACAACCCGTCCACCTGCACATCTCAGCATGCACCGAGGACGGTGCAATCTTTAAGTGTGAGGAGGTCGATACCGATCTCCATGGGTTAGTTATTTCCTAATTCAACACCAATATGTTACTCTATTTGTTAGTTCATTGTCGCATTTGCATGTTTGATTGCATATTTATTTGATTTTGTGCATATTTTACCACTTGGTTGAAGTAATATTTTCTTTTTCAAGAAACCTTTTAGAGCATTTCACTAATTTGAATAAAAATTTAATGTTACACTTGTTTGAAGAAATATTATACTGGAACATGGTTTAGAGCTCGAACACACAAAACCTGTGAGATTTTTGAGCCTATGTGAATTGGTTCTATTTTACCAACCAATATTTTATTTTTTTGGTGTGTGTTTTTCTCTCTAAAATTGTGATCTTTGTCTTGCTTAATTCTATATTTCCATGGTTTGATGTATGCATGCACTTACATGATTGAGGCCTTTGTTTCACTAAGCTTACATACCCATATGGCCTTACCTTTCATTATCCTTTGCAAACCAATTTGAGCCTATTTTACCCCTTTGTTCTTTACTTTAGCACATCATTAACTCTAAGAAAAAAACAATAACATCCTTAATTTGAATCCTTGGTTAGCTTAGACTAGTGAAAGTGCTCATGAATTAAGTGTGGGGAAAAGTGGATTTGGAAACAATTGGTTTAGGAATTAGGTATTATATATCTTTATGAAAATGTGAAAGAAATGTTTAGAACATGATTCATGCATTCAATATCTTAATCATATGCATTGAGAAAAAATAATAATAATAAATATATATATATAAAAAAGAAGAGCAAATAATAAAAAGGGGACAAAATGCCCCAAAGTAAGTGGTGAAAGCAATGCATATGTACTGTACTTGAAATTAGAATGCATGAATATATGAAAAACTTGGTTAATGGATAGCTAGATGTGGTATTATGATTACATGGATTGTCTAAAGTTAGGTGGAAAGTTTAAGTTAATTAAGGATTCAGATTTTAGTCCACTTGACCAAATACAATCCTACCTTGACCCTAACCCCATTACAACCCTTAAAAGACCTCTTGATTTGTGTATTTGTGTATTAAATTTATGTTGATTGTTAGATGAAGAGCAAGCGTTAGAAAGCAAGGTTAGTAGAGAATTGAAAGAATCGAACCTAAAAACACTTGAGTGATTAGAGTGTATACACTACCAGTGAGGGTTCGATGCTCAATTCCTTGTTCCCTGCTTTCATGAGCTATTTTCTTCTTGCAAGTCTATTTGTACTTCATTTTCATGATTTGAATTAGTGAAATCCAGTTCATATTTCCTCTTGAAAGATTTGTTTACTTTTAACCAAGTAGGTAGAAACATTTTGCATGTAGTTGCATTCATACAGATAGGTTGCATTTCATATTAATCTACCATTCCTCTTCACCTTTATAGCTTCTCTTGAGCTTAGCATGAGGACATGCTAATGTTTAAGTGTGGAAAGGTTGATAAACCACTATTTTATGGTTTATCTTGTGCTTAATTGAGTGGATTTTATCAACTCTTTACCTACTTATTCATACTATTTGCCTTCCTAATTATGTGCTTTGATTGAAAACATGCTTCTTTGGCCTTTATATTGCTAATATTAATCCTCTCTTATTACCATTATATGCCTTGATATGTGTGTTAAGTGATTTCAGAGATTACAGGGCAGGAATGGCTCAGAGGATGGAAAGGAAGTATGCAAAAGTGGAAGGAATACAAGAAGTTGGAAAAATTGCTAAGCTGTCCAGCCTGACCTCTTCGCACTCAAACGGCTATAACTTTAGCTACAAAGGTCCAAACGACATGGTTCTAGTTGTGTTGGAAAGCTAACGTCCGGGGCTTCAATTTAATATATAATATGCCATAGTTGCCCTGACGCTAGATGACGCGACCGCGTGACCCATGCGGCCGCGTCGCAGTAACAAAAATCAGCGTGTTTGAATTCGCAACCAGCGAATTCTGGGCTATTTGTGACCCAGTTTGCGGCCCAGAAAACACAGATTAGATGCTATAAAGTGGGAAAATGCATCCATTCATAAACGTGCTCTCATATTCACAATTTTAGGAGTAGATGTAGTTTTTAGAGAGAGAGGTTCTCTCCTCTCTCTTAGGATTAGGATTTAGGATTTCTCTTAGTTTTAAGAGTGGCTCTCAATCCCAGATTCTTTATTTTTATTTATTTTTCCAATTTAATTTATGAACCCTTCCATGTTACATATAATTTTCTTAATTATTGTTATTTGAGGTATTTAAGATTTAAGATTGCTTTGCTCTGTTTAAGATTGCTTTCAATTTAATTTAGATATTTTTTTCTCCCTTTTGGCTTTGGTCAAGTGATTGGTAATACTTGACTTATCAAACTCAGCAAGCGATTGAAATTGGCAGATTCTGCTTGAGCTAGGATTTCTCTAAGGCTAGTCTCTCCACAGGAGTTGACTAGGACTTGAGAATCAAGCCAATCAGTCCACTCAACCTTCCTTTGCTTAGTAAAGGCTGACCAAGTGGGATTAAAACCCAATTCTCTTCACACCTGATAAGGATAACTAGGATAGGACCTCCAATTTTTCATACCTTGCCAAGAGTTTATTTTATAGTTATTTATTTATTTTATTCTTCTTATGCAACATACTGCTCCCTAATTTCTAAAACCCCTAATTTACAAACTCATAACCAATAATAAGAACATACTTCCCTGTAGTTCCTTGAGAAGACGACCCGAGATTTGAATACTCGGTTATCAATTTCAAAGGGGTTTGTTACTTGTGACAACCAAAACGTTTGTATGAAAGGACTTTTGAAGGTTTAGAAACTATACTTGCAATGAGGATTTATCCGCAAATTTCTAGACCACGCAAAAGTTCTCTCATCAGTGACACTCCCAGTCTTCTCATGAGCCTTAATCTCCTTTAGTTCCTCAGTATCAAGCTCCTCCTTGGGTTGGTCCTTAGCTTCCATTGTGAGGGCCTTAATCTCTAGTATCCTCTTACTCGACTGACCTACCTATATCTCCAAATTCCGAATGGAAGACCTAGTTTCTGCCATGAAACTATGCGTGATCTCGGAGAGGTTAGAGACTATAGTAGCCAGGTCAGAAAAGCTCTGCACAGGGGTCTCCATCTGTTGCTGAGAGGGTTGGAATGGTCTGTTGTTGAACCGATTTTGGTTCGTTCCACACTGGTTGCTATTGAAGCCTTGTTGAGGCCTCTGCTGATCTCTCCACCCGAAGTTGGGGTGGTTATTGAAAGTATTTGAATAGGAATTGTTATTGGAGTTCTTAGAGGAGTTTTCCATGTAGTTCACCTCCTCTAAGGTGGTTTATGCAGTGTCACCGTCATCCACTTCATACGCTGCTTCTAGGGTATAAGCAGTTGAGCTCTGTGCCCCCACTCAAGTGTTGAGAGATCTTGTTGATCTACTGGAACATGAGCTTGTTCTAAGCCAATATGGCATCCAGTGTATCCACTTCCATGACTCCTCTCTTCTGAGATGCCCCATTGTTCACTGGGTTCCTCTCAGAAGTGTACATATATTGGTTGTTGGCAACTATATCAACAAGGTCCTACGCTGCCTCAGGTGTCTTTTTCATGTGGAGTGAGCCACCAGCAGAGTGGTCCAGTGCCATCTTGGACATCTCGGAGAGGCCATCATAGAAGATCTCTCACATGGTCCAATATGAGATCATGTTAGGAGGGCATCTTCTGATGAGCTGCTTGTACCTGTCCCAAGCTTCATAGAGGGACTCTCCCTCTTTTTGTCAGAAAATATGGACTTCCACCCTAAGCTTACTCAACTTTTGAGGTGGAAAAAACTTGTCAAAAAATCCATTGACCACCTTCTCCCAAGTGTCCAGGCTTCCCTTAGGCTGAGAATCTAGCCATAGCCTTGCTCTGTCCTTTATAGCAAAGGGGAAGAGTATGAGCTTGTAAACCTCTGGATTTACTCCATTAGTCTTAACAGTGTCACATATCTGCAGGAAATTAGAAATGAATTTGTTGGGGTCCTCCTGCGGGAGTCCATAAAACTGGCAATTCTGTTGCACTAGAGTGACCAGTTGAGGCTTAAGCTCAAAATTATTTGTACCAATGGCAGGTATGGAGATGCTGCGCCCATAGAAGTCAGAATTGGGTGTATTGTAAGATCCAAGGACCTTTCTTGTGTCTCCTCTAGCTTCTGGATTAGCTGCCATTGTTGTATCTTCAACTTCTTGCTCAAGAGCTTTCGTGAGATTATCTCTGGCTCTACTAGCTTGAGCCTGCTGCAAACGCCTTCTTAAGAGTCTCTCAGGTTTAGGGTCAAGATCAAGAAGAGCTTCTCTATCTCTATTCCTGCTCTTAAATAGGAAAAAAGAGACCAAGAAGAGCAAAAGAAGGGAGTCTCTATGTCAGAGTATAGAGAGCTCCTTGTGAGAAACTTAGATAAAGAGAAAAGAAAAATAAAGGTGTCTTTTAATGTTAGAATTTTCGAAAATAAAGAGAGGGAAAGAAGTAAAAGATTTTTGAAAAAAAACGAAGAAAAAGAAAGAAGAATTAAAGAAACACCAAACTTTTAAAATTAAAACAAATAATTAACTAACAAGAATTAAAAATATCAAAGAATTGAAGTTAAAAAATTTTGAAATTTAAAAATGAAAAGTCAAATAAAGAATTTGAAATTCACAATTTTTAGAAAGTCAAGAGAGAGAGAAACAAGATAAGATTTCGAAAGTTTTAAAAATTTTGAAATTAAAATTTGAAAGAAGGTAAAACTAACAAAACACTAAACTTTTAAAATTTGAATTTAAATTCAAGATAAGATAACAAAATTTTGAAAGTCAAAGAAAAAGATAAGATAAAGATTTTAAAGATAAACAAGAAAATAAAAAGATTATTAACAGGACACCAAACTTAAAATTTTTGAAGTCAAGAAAGAAAAAGATTCACAATTTTCGAAAAGATATATATATATATATATATATATTATTTTTTATTTTTTGAATTAAAAAGAAAAGAAAAACACTAAATGGACACCAAACTTAAATATTTCAAAATTAAAGAACACATATTTCGAAAAATTAGAGAGAGAAACACTAAAAGACACCAAACTTAAGAATTGACACAAGGCTCAAACAAAAGAAAAGATGACTAAAGATGAAAAGTTTTTTTTCTGAAAAATTTTGAACAAGAAAATAAGAAACACAGTTAAAAGAAAAACTAGTAAAAAGTACTTGATCTAAGTAGCAAGATAACCGGTAGTTTGTCAATCTCGAACAATCCCTAGCAATGGCGCCAAAAACTTGGTGCGCGAAATTGAACTCACACAACTTCACCGGTAAGTACACCGGGTCGTCCAAGTAATACCTCAAGTGAGTGAGGGTCGATCCTACGAGGATTGTTGGATTGAGCAAGCAGTGGTTATCTTGTAGATCTTAGTCAGGCGAATAGAACGATAGTGGTTGTTGTTGTAGGCGCATAAATAGAATAATAAAGAAAGCAATAAAGAATTGATAAAGAAACAGTAATAAGAAATCAGTTAAGGCTTTGTAGATGCTTTATCTTTCTGGATTAATACTTCTTACAGACTACTTTAACAATGAATCATTCATTCTATGGCAAAGCTGTAAGTGATTAACTCAAGTCCTCTCATCAAGTTAATCTCCTCTAATTCATATCAAATGCCATTGTGATGAAGGGAAAATTGATGGTTTAGAATTTCACAATAAATTCTCGTTGCAAGTATAGTTTCTAAACCATCAAATTATCTTCTCATACAAAAAAATGGTTATCACAAGTAACAAACCCCAATAAAAATAATCGAAGTATTCAAATATCGGGTCGTCTCTCAAATGAATTGCAGGAAAATGTTCTTGTTATTGGTTATGAAATGCATATTTTGGGGTTTTGGATAAAGGACAAGAAAAGTAAATTGCAAGAATTAAACTAATAGCTAAGAAAGCTCTTGGCAAGGAATGGGAACAAGAAGTCCTATCCTCATTATCCTCCTCAATTGTGACAAGAATTGTCCATTGCTCCACTTAGTCAACCTCTAACTATGAAGGAAAGTGAAGTGGAGATAATCAATTTGATTCCTCAAGTCCTAGTCAACTCCTAAGAAAAGACTAGCTTTAGTGGAATTCAAATCAACTAGCAACTTTTAATTATTAATCAACAAAAGAGTTTGATAACTTAAGAGTCTCCAATTACTCAACCAAAGCCAAGAGTAGAAAAATCTACTCTAGCATTGATAAACCCATATTTTGTGATATATTTTGTGCTTAATCTGAGTGATTTATTCAATCCTTCACCCACTTATTCATATTAATTGCATGGTTTTACTTTCCCTTCCTTATTATGTGATGTATGTGAAAAACATGTTTCCTATGCTTAAAAATAATTATTTTGATTACCCTTTATTTCCATTCGATGCCATGATTCGTGTGTTGAGTAGCTTCAGATCTTCTAAGGCAGGAATGATTTAAAGGATGGAAAGAAAACATACAAAATTGGAAGGAAAGCATAAAACGGAGTTTTTGAAGAAACTGGTAGCCACGCGATTGCATGGGCGACGCGGCTGCATGCCAGCGCGAAGAGACATTAACGCGGCCGTATGACTAACGCAACCGCGCGCCTTGAGCGAAACGCATATGACGCGGACAAATGACTGACGCAACCGCGTGACAAGGAAAAACTCCCAATGACGCGACCGCATGATCCACGCGGACGCGTGACAGAGGCCACGCACCAGAAATTGCAGAAAACGCTTATAGCGAATTCTGAAGCCCTTTTTGGCCCAAATCCAAGTCTAGAAGGCACAGACCAGAGGTTATAAAGTGGGGGAATGCATCCATTCAGGGAGAGTCTCCAATTAGTTAGTATTCATGAATTAGATGTAGCTTTGAGGGAGGTTCTCTCCTCTCTCTCCTTAGGATTAGGATTTAGATTTAGGATTTTATTCGCTTTTCGGATTATCTCTTTACCAGGTTCAATATTCCTTTTTATTATGTTCTCAATTTAATTATGAATTCTTCTATGTTACAGATTACTCTTTGAATTAATGTTATTTAAGGTATTTCAGTTTAATATTGCTTTCTTTTATTTATGTTACTTTTATCCCCAATCTGAAGACATTTTTATTCCAGTAGATTTACTTTTCCCCTTTTGGTCTTGGTTAAGAAATCAGTAACTCAGGAGTTATCAAACTCAAACATGATTGATAATCGTTATCTTTGCTAATTGAATTGAACTTCAATAATGTCAATCTTTCCTTGCGGATTAACTAGGATTTGAGGATCTAACTAATTAGTCACTTGACCTTCCCTTGCTCTAGCAAAGGTTAACTAAGTTGAATTAAGATTCAATTTTCATCATCATTGATAAGGATAACTAGGATAGGACTTCTAATTTCTCATACCTTGCCAAAAGTGTGTTTTATAGTTATTTATTTAAATTACAGTCTTTTACTTACTTTAATTGCAATTTAAATTACTTGTTCCTCACCTTCAAAACCCCAATTTACAATCTTCATAACCAATAATAAGAACACACTTCCCTGCAGATCCTTGAGAAGACGACCCGAGGTTTGAATACTTCGGTTATCAATTTATTTAGGGGTTTGTTACTTGTGACAACCAAAACGTTTGTAAGAAAGGTTGATTGCTTGGTTTAGTAACTATACTTGCAACGAGAGTTTACTATAACTTCTAAACCATCAATCTTCCGTCCCTTTTCAAAATGGCGCCGTTGCCGGGGAATTGCAAACGTGTGCCTTATTATTGGTTATTGTAAATATTTTTCTTTACATGTTTATTTGTTTTTTATTTTCTTCTTTCATCTTCATTAGCTACTATGAATTCTCACCCCTCTCGCTTTGAGTTTGGTTCTAATATTGTTGAAAGGAATGAAAGTTATAACAGGAACATGCATCAAGGTCAGAGCAATCAAAGATGGATGGAGCCAAGAGGATCTGATCAATCCTTTAGGCAGCAAGACCCTCCAAGACATCATGGACAAAGACCATTCCACAGTGCATACTAAGGCAATAGACATGGTGGATAACCTCGTAGTTACCAACAAGCCCCACCCTATGCTTATAAGCCATCCTCCCAACACAACTTTGAACCACCACACTCACAAGCCCCTTTTCACCATTCGCCACCATATGATCCTCATTTACCCCGATCCGAATCCAATTACTCCGAAACACCACCACTTCCCAATGTACCACGTCCAAATCCATCACCCCGAGAATCAGAAGTTTGCCTCAAGGAAACAGTAGATCAACTTCAAACAACCCTTCATCAACTGGAGCAAGCAATAAGTCAATTATCTTCTAGACGTTCAAACATTCAAGGACCCTCCACAGCCCCATGTGGACAATCTAACGAAGAGCGTAGCATGAAGGAGATACTAGAAACTCCAGTGGATAAGACAGAGCATGGCTTCATACTAGAACAAGTAGAGGAAGCTGTCATTATACAAGAAGAAGAGTTGGTTAAAGACTTAGGAGACGCTGAACTTCCATGGGAATCCAGAGTTGTGGAGAACTCTGTCAAGGACGTTACAACTGATGCTAAGGAGGATAGTACACAACCCCCAGAGCAAGTCTTTTATGAAGAACTAGATGGAATAATCCAAGAAGCAAGTATCCTTGATGATGATGAACTTGCATCCGCAAGTGAATTCTCTGAGATTGAAGAACCTTCCCCAAGTGAATACGAAGATGATGTGGAGGTAGATTTCTCCCAACCTCCCGCTTATGACTTGAGTGATGAGGAAGACATAGAAGACTTTGATCAGGAAGAAGTTACATTTGAAGAATTCTGCAAAGAAGTGGAGAAATTCACATAAGAGCCCAAGGGAGTAGAGCTCACAGAACCACTGGAAACACCTATCCCAAGGCCATTACCACCCAATACAAGCTTCAAGTGGGTACAATCCTTAACCTTTAGCTTTATTTTTCCACTTGAATATGGTTTGCTTGAAACAGATGGCCAGCTTAGAGCTCTCTGCGGCTTTAAGAGTAAACGGGAAATGGCTCGTACTCAGAGCTGGTGCACAAGGTTCAACAAGGTTCCACGCTTCAACTTGAAGTGCACGGATTGGCATCATAATCAATCGAATGGATCTCGGAAAACGTTTGGTTATTCTGGTGAGAATCTAATTTCTAAACCCCCCAGATGGAAAAATATAGATCAAGACGAAGACGGATTTAAAAGCCAAGTTTGGGATCCTGGAATCTATTCTAACACTCGTCACCCCGGGAGCTTGAGAATCTATTTGAAGCTGCTCAGAAGCTTTACATGCCTAGTTTGGGACCTCGGAGGCTATTGGCATTCCAAGCATTGGTGGAGATTTCTGGACGAGTTTAAGCATAAGCCGCCATAGCAGGAAGCTCATCCAATGTCCAACTTAAGGACTTTAACTAAAAGTGCTAGGTGGGAGACAACCCACCATGGTATGGTCGTTTCTTTTTCAGTTTTATTTATTTTTCTTTCCTTTTCAATTGAACCTGAATATTATTCATTCGCATTGCATACTGCATAATTGCATACCTGCATAAAAAAAAGGGTGCGCGACGCGACCGCATCACTCATGTGATCGCATCAAGTTGCGAAAACACTCCCCACGCGTCCGCATCATTCACGCGGCCGCATGATCTGGAGATCGGCGTAAACATCCAACGTCCAGAAAGTTAAGCTGGAATCGTGCGGCTACTGTGCGTTTCACACAAAACGACCAACGCGGTCGCGTCCCTAACGCGATCACGTCACTTGCACAAAATCAATCCCACGCGACAGCATGAGCGACGCGATCGCGTCGCATGGATTGCACAACACCCCAAAAGGAGACAGAGAGTTGCGCTGAAACGACGCTGGAATCGTGCGTTTAGCACAATTTCCAGCGACGCGATCGCATGCCTCAGGCGATCGCGTCATTCACTCCTCGATCCATTCTAGGCGACCGCGTGCCCCACGCGATCGCGTCAACCACGCGACCGCGTGCCCCACGCGATCGCGTGGATTCAAATTCCATAATCCCCTAGTCACGCAAACCCTACCATTCGCGCCCTCCCAACCCCTTCTCCTTCCTCTCTTCTTCTCCAACCACCCAACCACCACCCAGCCACCATCACCAACCGCCGCCATCCCGCCGACCACCCAGACCCCGCCGCCACGCCACCCCCTTCCTCCTTCCCCTTTTTTCTTCTTCTTCCTTCTTCCTCCTCCCTCCACCGCCACTGCCCCCTCCGCGATCACCACCCCACCGCGCCGCCGTCACCGCCGCGCCCCCATCCGCCACCCACGCCCCCTTCCCTTCCTTCCCTTTCCCCTACCCCCATTACCCTTCCCGAAGCCCCTGCTTTCGAATAGTACCTGCCGCCACCACCATCCCCCAGCCACCTCTCTACCCCACTTTTCTTTCCTGCACTTTCTAGGTTCCGCTTAACGCCACCCTTCTATCATTCGTAGTTAACTCCATATTTTTCTGATTTTGTTCATCATTAGGCTAGTTAGAGATGCATGTTGTAGTGGATTTTAGGTTGTTAGGTAGCCTAGGATGTGGTTAGTGGATTTAGGCCTGATTAATTGCGCTGTTCGTGTTTCTTGTTTTCTACTTTTCGCAATTCTGCTGTTATTATTAGTATTGTTCATATGCTGTAATTTCTTGTTTCATGCTGCTCTTTACACTGCTTTTCCATGTTCGTATTCCTTATATGTAATTGCAGCTATATTTTTAACTTATATGAACTCTTATGACTGCTGTTTATTTTCCGGGACAATCCAATTTTAGCCGGAATGCTGCCCAATTTTCTGTAAAACTGTTCTGCTTTCATTCATATTTTGGTTTTAGCACTTTTAAATTCTGCTTCACTCTGCTTTTACCAAACTAATTCATGAATGCCAGGGCAAGCTTTCTTATCCTTTTTGATTTCCTGGTTCTTAATCTGCATTTTTGATGTTTAGATTCCAATTTTTGGTATTTCTATATCTATCTGAATCATCATCAACTTAATTTCCTTGTTTGGATATGAGTTACCTATAGCTTCTATTTGTGAATGCCTGTTACTTGGAATATTATCATTATGCCACTTACTTTAAACCACTTTTTACTACCTCACTATTTTAACTTCCTAAACTCTTTTTCAATTCTAACCAACCTAACCTTTCCAAACATCTCTTCTTTTTTTTTCACTTTCTTTTAACCTTCTAACCTAGGCTTGATGATAATTTTTTTTAATTAACATGAATTCAATTATATTTTGGATTGTGCTATTTTTCGTCTCAGTATTCTAAATCTTATACAATCCTTAATGCAAATTTACTTAACTCATTTTCCTAATTCTATTCCTCCTTTGCAACTTTGTGTTTCTTTTGATTATTTACCTATTTGTTTTCCTTTTTTTATTATATCCTGGTTTTCTGTTTTTCAGGATGTCTGCCAACCAAAGAAAAGGAAAAGCAAAGGCAACTACTGGCAAACGTAAAAGAGGAGAATCCTCCATGTCCATCCTGGATATCATGCACGATGACTCCTGGCGGGAGAAAAACTTTACCCCGCAGGAGAAGGCCGACCAGCTACTCCCTGCTACTGACCCAGTAAAGTTTGCAAACCGATACTGTGAGCTGAAGTATCCGGTGTTTGCAACCTCCAGGAACCTGTACCTGGAGAGGACTCTGAAGATCCCAGAAGAACTCCAGCAATACACCTCTAATTAGATCAAACAAAGAGGCTGGTTCTTCTTGGAAAAAAACCTGACTGAGGTCAATGCATCTTGGGTAAGGGAATTTTACTGCAATTACTTCAAGACTTCCCTAGATGCAGTGAACCTAAGAGGGAAGCAGATTATGGTCACTGAAGAGGCCATAGAGGATGTTCTGAAGCTTCTGCCTAAAACCGATCAGCTGGATGGTTATCAAAAGGCTGAGGAGGACATGCACTTCATGAGATTTGACTGGGATGCAGTCAAGGCCAGGATAGCACTTGACCCGACCGTTCCATGGATCATGGGTCAGAACACCACCATGCCTAAGGGAATCAAGCAGATTTACTTAAATGATGAGGCTCGGCTATGGCACCAGATCCTGAGCAATTTTGTCATGCCGAGTACCCATGAGACAGAGATCCCTGCCGCTATGATCACCCTCCTATGGTGTGTGATAGAGGGTAAGGACCTGTACCTGCCACGCTTTATCCGGTACTATATGGCCAGGGTCCACATCCGAGGCACTCTACCCTTTCCTTATCTGATTACACAGCTAGGCCGTCGAGCTGACGTGCCTTGGGAGGATGCTGATGAGAAACCACCTGCTACAGAATGCAAGAAGATTATCCCTCAGAACAGGAACTTTCTGGCTTTGGGCTACAGACCTCCATTCCTCACTGCTACTGCTGAGATAGCCACACCATCTGCCGGCCCCTCTTCCTCCACAGCTATCCCAGCCACCCCTGCTACCACCACTGCACCTCCACCTGCCTCAGAGCTAGTTTATCACCTAGTGCAGCGCCTGTTTCGGTGGCTCGACCAGATGGAGCGTCGCAACAAGCGACGCTATGAGCACCTGAAGCTGATGATCCGATCTGACGGCGACATTCCCTCAGAGCCTGACAAACCATCTGAGGAGGAGGCGGATGATCACGAGACAGAGACCCATCCACAGAGCGAGGCTGTGCAAGCAGGTACAGAGCAGGCTGCATCACATCAGGAGGCTCTGCCTCAGATTCAGGCTGTAGACCCAGAGATCCCTATTCACTCAGCACCTCCTCTGCAGCAGGCAGATCCTCAGACCACCACCACAGAGACTCCAACTACCCACCCTTCCAGTGATGACACCCCTTCACACCCTGCTTGAGTGAGCATCAGGGATGATACTTCATTTTAAGTGTGGGGAGGTCGCCATCTCTGGCGTATTTTTTTGGTGAACCACTACAGACTCTTTCATTTTATTTTGCTATTTTTCTGTATTTTTCTCTTTATTTTTATTTTTATTTCTACATTTTGCATTTTTAGTTCATATTTTAACCATTTAGTTTAGTTGCACTTCTAACTTATTAGTTATAGAAATTGTAGATTAATTAGTATAGTTTACCCTTTTTAGCATAAGATAGCTTAGTTTAAATTGAAAATATAAAAAGGAAGTAAACTAGAAACTTGGACATAATAGAAACAATCCACACACCTTGTATATATAGCATTAAATGTTAGTTAGTTAACAACATTTCATCAAGGAGAAACACTAGAACTTTAAAGCCACCTTGAGTTTTACATTGAGAATAATGGGAACTTTTAATTTTACTTGCATGACATACATAACTGATATATGATTTTTGAGTTAGAAAACACACAGCCTGTGAGTTTTGAGCTTAATTGTATGGTTACATTCAAACCATAATTTTTATTCCTGTGTGTTCCGCCCTTCTTTTTTATTCTGATGTTCTTTACTTTGTTTTAATCTATATGTCCGATTATAGAATAGAAATACATACCAAGAGAGTGATTGAGGCCATTGTTTGATTTTAGCTCACTTATCCCAAATTTGCCTACCTTTTACATCACCCTTGTCAGCCCCCTTGAACCTTTAAACCTCCTCTTATTCTATAAACCACAATACTAGCCTTAAGCAGAAAAACAAAATAAAAATCCCAAGTTGAATCCTTGGTTAGCTTAAGATAGAAAGTGTGTAATTGTTTAAGTGTGGGAAACCTATTGGGAACATGGATGATAAAAATAAAAGGTAGAAAAGTTGAAAAGAATAAAATTATTCAAATAAAAATTTTGGGAAGCATGCTCATGTAAAATCAAATAATTGAATTACTATGTGCAATAAAAAAAATGTTATTTTTCAGTATTTGAATAAAGGGGATACAAAAGAATTCCACAAATGCAAAATAAATGCACATGGGACAAAAGTTAAAGTATAAGCATGTAACATCAAAAGTAGGAAAAAGTGGGAAAATAGGTAAAGAAGTTTTGCTTTACAAAGTATGTATGTTAGGTGAGATCTTAGACTAATCAAGGATTCACTTAATTAGCTCACTTAGCCTTATACATATACCTTTACCTTTACCTTGGCCCCATTACAACCTTAATTAAAGACCTCATGACTTTTGTATGCTTATATTCTATAATTGTTGATTGGTTAGATGAACAACAAAGTTATAGAAAGGAAGGATAAAAAGAAGAATAGAGTGATTAACCCAATAAACACTGAGTGACTAGAGAGTAAACACAAAATCCAGTGAGGGTTCAATAGCTCATTAACATATATCTCTGCTTGAATTATTAATTGTCTTGCAAGTTTATAAAATGTTTTTCTCTCCCATCTCAACTGTAAAAGTGCTTTATCATTATCTAAGGTTTGGCTATATATATATATATATGACTCCTTGAGAATGTGAATTAATTCAACTACATGTAAGCTTTATATACAAGTGAATAACAATTAAGAATTGCATGATGCATGTAGGTAGTTGCATTTAGAGTAGATTGCATTGCATGAGATTCCACCACTTTAACCTTAACTTACTCTTTATCTTGGACTTAGCATGAGGACATGCTATTGTTTAAGTGTGGGGAGGTTGATAAACCCATATTTTATGATATATTTTGTGCTTAATCTGAGTGATTTATTCAATTCTTCACCCACTTATTCATATTAATTGCATGGTTTTAGTTTCCCTTCCTTATTATGTGATGTATGTGAAAAACATGTTTCCTATGCTTAAAAATAATTATTTTGATTACCCTTTATTTCCATTCGATGCCGTGATTCGTGTGTTGAGTAGTTTCAGATCTTCTAAGGCAGGAATGACTTAAAGGATGGAAAGGAAACATACAAAATTGGAAGGAAAGCATAAAATGGAGTTTTTGAAGAAACTGGCAGTCACGCGATCGCATGGGCGATGCGGCCGCATGCCAGCGCGAAGAGACATTAACGCGGATGCATGACTGACGCGATCGCGTGACAAGGAAAAACTCCCAATGACGCGACCGCGTGACCCACGCAGACACGCGACAGAGGCCACGCACCAGAAATTGCAGAAAATGCTCATAGCGAATTCTGAAGCCCTTTTTGGCCTAAATCCAAGTCCAGTAGGCACAGACCAGAGGTTATGAAGTGGGGGAATGTATCCATTCAGGGAGAGTCTCCAATTAGTTAGTATTCATGAATTAGATGTAGCTTTGAGGGAGGTTCTCTCTTCTCTCTCCTTAGGATTAGGATTTAGATTTAGGATTTTATTCGCTTTTCGGATTATCTCTTTACCAGGTTCAATATTCCTTTTTATTATGTTCTCAATTTAATTATGAATTCTTCTGTTACAGATTACTCTTTGAATTAATGTTATTTGAGGTATTTCAGTTTAATATTGCTTTCTTTTATTTATGTTACTTTTATCCCCAATCTGAAGACATTTTTATTCCAGTAGATTTACTTTTCCCCTTTTGGTCTTGGTTAAGAAATCAGTAACTCAGGAGTTATCAAACTCAAACATGATTGATAATCGTTATCTTTGCAAATTGAATTGAACTTCAATAATCCCAATCTTTCCTTAGGGATTAACTAGGATTTGAGAATCTAACTAATTAGTCACTTGACCTTCCCTTGCTCTAGCAAAGGTTAACTAAGTGGAATTAAGATTCAATTTTCATCATTATTGATAAGGATAACTAGGATAAGACTTCTAATTTCTCATACCTTGCCAAAAGTGTGTTTTACAGTTATTTATTTAAATTACAGTCTTTTACTTACTTTAATTGCAATTTAAATTACTTGTTCCTCACCTTCGAAATCCCAATATACAATCTTCATAACCAATAATAAGAACATACTTTCCTGCAGTTCCTTGAGAAGACGACCCGAGGTTTGAATACTTCGGTTATCAATTTATTTAGGGGTTTGTTACTTGTGACAACCAAAACGTTTGTAAGAAAGGTTGATTGCTTGGTTTAGTAACTATACTTGCAAGGAGAGTTTACTATAACTTCTAAACCATCAATCTTCAGTCTCTTTTCAACAATAAAAGAACATCAAACATAAAATTACATTAAAAGGAAAATAGAGGAATTAAGAGTGCATCAACATAAAAGTAGAGAATTACAAGAAGTAGATTACTAATCTAAGAAAGCAAAGGTAGGAGAACAATAAATTAAGAAGGAAAGTAAATCAAAGCATGAATTAAACCTAGATTTATGAAATCCTAATCTAGATCTAACCTAATTCTAGAGAGAAGAGAGAGCTTCTCTCACTAGAAACTAACTAAAGCATCATCCAAACTAAATTATGACTTCCCCCCTTTAACTCCTCTTGATTTCTGCATGTAATAGGCTCAGAAACTGAGTTGGATTTGGGCTTGGGAAGCCCAGAATTTGCCCCTAGCGTTTTCACTTTAATGAAGTCACGCGCGAGTATCGATGCATACACGTGGATCCCGCGTACGCATCGCTTGACAATTTTGCTTTCAACGTGTACGCGTCATGTACGCGTATGCGTCGCCATGCGACTTCAAATTCACGCGTGCACGTCGTTCCACGTATGAGCATCGATGAAAGCATCCCAAATCCTTGATTTTCCATGATTTCTCCACTTTGCATGCTTTTCTCTTCATTCCTTTGATCCATTCCTAGCCTTTTGAACCTGAAATCACTCAACAAACGCATCAAGGCATCTAGTGGAATCAAAGGTGAATCAAAACTAGCATATTAAAGGCCTAAAAAGCATGTTTTTACACTTAAGCACAAATTAGGAGAAAGTCATGAAACCATGCTATTTCATTGAATAAATGTGGGAAAAGTGGATAAAATCCACCTAAATTAAGCACAAAATGTACCACGAAATAGTGGTGCACCAAATCTCCCCACACTTAAACCAAGCATGTCCTCATGCTTAACCAAGAAAGAGACAATGGGGACTATCATTTATTCAATGTAAACTATATAAATGTAATCTATCTAAATGCAACTATCTAAATGAACGCAATGACTTGGTCAAAATAAATAAACTTCCCAAGAAAACCAATATAAGCATAAGGGCTAAGGGTATTAACAACTAAGCCAAACTATAATTAAATTGAGCTATTAAAGATTTTATAAACTCGCAAGAAAAGTGTTAGTTCTAGGTGAACACATGTAATTGAGCATCGAACCCTCACCGGACGTGTATCCGCTCTAATCACTCAAGTGTATAGGGTCGATCCACTGAATTCTCCTCTAATCATGCTTTCTAAGATTTATTTTTCATCTAACAATCAACAATTATTCCATGCATGCATACATATATCATGAGGTCTTTTCATAGGTTGTAATGAGGCTAGGGTCAAGGTAGGATGCATATGGCTAGTGGACTTGAAATTTGAATCTTTGATTAACTTAAACTTTCCACCTAACCTATGTAGCAACCTATACAATTCTAAACACACCTAACTACCCATTTTTCACTTTTTCACATACTCATGCATTCTTTTCTTGATCATAACTCATATGCCTTGATTATTATTGAGCTTCACTTTGGGGCATTTTGTCCCCTTCTTATTTCTTTTCTTTTTCTTTTTCTTTCTTTTTCTATTTTTTTTCTTTTGATGTATATATTTTTCTCTTTCTTTTTTTTATTTTCTCATTTTTTTCTTTTTGCAATAAAGTATATACAAAAGTATCAATGCATATGATTTTACATTTAATTAACACATGAGCATGTACCCAATTCCCAATATTTTCAATAAAAATACAACACACACCTTTTCCCAACCAATGTCCCAAGTTTTCCCACACTTGAATGATACACACTTACTAGCCTAAGCTAATCAAAGATCCAAATAAAGGACATTTATTGTTTTTCGCTTTAAGGCTTGTAATGTGCTAATATTAAGAACAAAGGGGATTAAAATAAGCTCAAAAATTGGCTAACAATGGTTGATGAAAAGTAGGCTATTTGGGTAAGTGAGCTAAATGAAATCATGGCCTCAATCATATAAATGAATTCATACACAAAATAATAGACATAAAGAATCAAATAAATCAAAGATTACAATCATAGAGAGAGAATAATACACACAAGAAAGAAAATAAGTGGTTATAAGATGTAACCACACCATTAGGCTCAAAGCTCACAAGTTTGTGTTCTTAGCTCAAAACATGTTCCACAATATATATAATTCAAGCAAGTTCAATGAAAAATTTTTACTCAAATCAATTGAGGTACCCTATAGATAAAATTCTTGAAAAAATCTCATTATTTTGACTAAGCTTATTATGTATATATATGCAAACTAAGAAAATGCAACTAAGAATCCTAAAAGACCTAAAAAATGAAATGCAAAAGTGTTGGGATTAGAAATTTGTCACCCAAAAATGTCGACTGGTCGGACGACCTCCCCACACTTAAAAGTTTGCACCGTCCTCGGTGCATCCAAAGATGAATAAGGGGGTACGACGACTCTCTGGATTGCCACCTTTAGCTGGTGGATCAACCGATTGCTGTGTGTTCTTTCTCCCGCTTTTATTTTTGCTTAAGATGACTCATCCTGAAATTAGAAGGAAGGATAGTAAGAAAAGTAAGTGCAAAAGCAAGGAAGCATACATTGTTGGAATGAGGTAAATCACTAGAATAGAGTGAGTGGAATTAGTGTGACATTGATGAAAAATAGGTGTGTAAATTCTAAATTAGGTGCCTTTTAGAATACACACACCATCATAGAGAGCTAAGTAACAATTACACAAAGAAGAACATGTACTTCAATCGTTCTAGTGTGCTTGAGATGCTCTTAACTTGGGGGGGTAAAACAACCAAACAAGAAATAAAGAAGCATGAAAGCATTCAAGCCAAAACAATTGGATGCATTTGATCAAGAAACACAATGCATTAAAATAAATGTACAACATCATCCATCAAGAAATTGCCTAATCAAAGAAAAGGGTTCAAATCACATGGTGGCTAAATCATGCAATTCAAAAGATTTAGAAAGCTTGAGGGCAATTCTCATGTACTTGGTATTCACAAAAGTTAAGCATGAAAACTTCAAAATCGAGTAGCGAATTGTAACCTCAACAAGAGAATCCAACAATGAAAATTAACAACAATTATGTTAAACTAACATCTCATCAGTAATCAACAGCAATTAACAGTAAACAAGATTAATAATCCAACACTTATCAAAGAAAAAGAGAAAACAAAATGAGAATTAAACTAACTAAACAACTAATTAACTAAATAACTAAAAGAAATGGTGTTAAATGGTGTTTGGTAGTGTTGGATGATGGGTGAGGGGTGGAAAGAAAAGAGAAGAAGAAAGAAGAAGGAAAGAAATGGAAAAGAGAGAAGAAAAGAGGAGTGTTGAAACACGGTGATCCACGCATAGGCGTCGGGTGACGCGTGCGCGTGGGGTGGTGAAATGGGAGCGACGCGTACGCGTGGGGTGACGCGTACGCGTGGGTTAGCTTGTACTAAAGGCGCAAGTCTAGCACACTGCAGGCGCAACTCTCGGGTTTTTGGCTGGGAGGTAGAATTTTGGGATCCACGCGTACGTGTGGGTAACGCGTGCGCGCGGATGGTTGATGACAAGTCATCTTATGCTAGCTTTTCAAGCATTTTCTACTTGTTTCATTAGGTTTTATGCACTTTCTTGCACTATAAGCAAGTGATTTGGAGTGAATTTTCATGGTTATGTTAAATCAATCAACCAATATTTAATTAACACAAAATCATAAGATTTAAGCTAGAATTAGTTGATTTTATGAAGGATATAGAAACCTTGTGAATTTGGTGATACTGTGATACGTTTATTTGGTTGCTTGTAGGAGAAGAAAAGAAAGAACCATGAAAGCGTGCTCAACCAAAGCGTGGCCATTGCCATAAAAGCGTAGCACTCAAGAAACAAGGCCAAGCAAAGCACTCACTCATTGAGCAGAGCATTCACAAATTGAACGCAAGTGACAAGGGGTCGAAGAGCAAAGCACTCAATTATAGCACTTAATACACCAAACGGAGCGCTCAATTAGCAAGGCAAAGCGCTCAAAGAATGGAGCGCTACGGTAACTCTTTCAACGTTTTCGGGCTTGGCACAAAGAAAAGCAAGGAGCGACACTTCCAAAATGGGGCAGCCAAGGTTCGAAAGGGGAACCATGCACACAAGGAAGCGCTACGTTCAAAGGTTCTCACTGAGCGCTACTACAAGGAAATTGCTACAAAAATGAAATAGCCAAGGCTTGAAGAGGGAGACCAAGGCAAGCAAGGGGCGCTACGTTGCATCACCTAACTGAGCACCATGAGCGCTGAGGAAATTGGCGCAAGGGAAGCATGAGAAGGAGCTAAGTGAGCGCTACGTTTTCTTACTTAACGGAGCGCTCCACTGGAGCTAGGACCCATGGACCATTTTCAATCAAATGCCATCTTGGATCCACATCTTCACCAATTTGAAAAGCCCACTCCAAATTCTAAAAATCAAAAATAGAAAGTGTATAAATAGGAGTTAATTTGATTTGTAGAGGACTTTTACCTGGGGACTCTTAGCTCAGTTTTTAGTTTTTACTTTTGAATTTTCATTTGGGGGAATTGGATTGAGTTTTTTTTTCTGTTTTCATTTTCTTTCTTCTGTAACTTCTACTTTCTGTTTTTGAATAGAGATTGAAGAGCTCCATTGATTCAAATTCTGAGAATTATCTCTTGCTTTTCTTTTCAATTGATCTAAGGATTGAATTTAAATCTTTTCTTCTGTTTTAAATTTCATCTTCTTCTGCAATTTATTTTCTGGTTGATCAAGAGAGTAATTGAGATTTAAATCTGCTTTCTAATCTCATCGTTCTTCTTTGATCTTCAATTTCTCTTTAGGATTTCATAATTGAATCAAGTTTTCTTGCTGTTTTGTTTCTTGAGCAATTTTTCATTTCTATTCTTGCTACTGAGATCCAGATCTGAAGTCTTACATCTCAGATCTTTCTGATTTACTTTAGTTTGCTATTTCTTGTTCAATTCCAAGTCCCAGCACCTAAATCCTTTTTTACTATTCAAGCAATTTACATTCCTCAGCAATTTAGATTCAGTAATTTAGATTTCTTGCACTTTAAGCTTCTGCCATTTACATTTCTTGCAATCTAAGTTTCAGTCATTTACATTACTTGCATTTTAAGTTTCAGCTCTTTTTCTTTCTTACACTTTAAGTTTCATGCAATTTACTCTTCTGCACTTTATTTTTCTGTCAATTTCCCCTCTCCCTTTAATTTCCTGCAATTTAGCTTCTGTAATTCAAACTTCTCCCAAATCATCAATTATTTACTTAACTAAATTCGTCACCTAACTAAAATTGCTCAATCCATCAATCTCTGTGGGATCGACCTTACTCATGTGAGTAATTACTACTTGATGCGACCCGATACACTTGCCAGTGAGTTTTGGTGTGGAATTTGATTTCCACCCATCAATGGTCGAAAAAACTTGGGTCACGTGTACGCGTGGGGCATGCGTACGCGTAGATTGGTGCTTTGTTTTTTCAAAATTTTTCAAGTTCTTGCACCAAACCAAGCATTCCAAACCTCCAAATAGCTACCAAAATACCATAAAACCTTATTTAACACACTATACTACCATCTATACTCAACTAACTAATCAAAACATGAAATTAAACTAATTACCAATATTTACAAAAGAAAAAATGAAAAGATTTTACCATGGTGGGGTGTCTCCCACCTAGCACTTTTATTTATTTTCCTTAAGTTGGACTTATGGGGAGCTCCTCGTCAAGGTGGCTTGTGCTTGAAACCATCCTTGAACATCCACCAATGCTTGGACTTCCAATAAGCTCAATTCTTTAAAATTAATATCTCCAAGATTTGATGGAGTTCTTCACAAGCTAAGGGTTCCCAAAAGTGATCCACATGTACTCCCGGATCCCGTATCTTGTTTCTACACCCGTCTTCAAGTTGATTATCATTAATCCACCCGGGTGGTGAGCAAGATGAATTCTCAATCAAGCAACCAAACATCATCCTAGACCCAAGCAATCTAGTTCTACACCAACCCTTTCTATTAAGCCTTGAACATGTGACCATCATGGACTTTGATTTACAATATCAACCACTAACCAACTCCCTTTTGCACTTAAAGCCACAAAGAGCTCTAAGTTGGCCATCCGTCTCAAGCAAACCATATTCAAGTGGAATCATAAAGCTTAGAGATGAGAGATTTACCCACTTGAATGAAAGAATGGATGGTGATGGCTTGGGGAGAAATACTTCCAACGGCCTTACAAGCTCCACTCCCTTGTGTTCTTCCTTGGTTACTTCCATCTCCTTACAAACTTCTTCAAATTCAATCCTTTGTTCATCAATTTCATCTTTCTCTTCTCCATCACTCAAATCATACTTGGGAGGATGAGAGAAGTCTACCTCTATATTACTTTCTATCTCACCGGGAGAAGGTTCTACAAGTTCAAAGGATTCATCACCAAGACGGTTTGATGCATGATCTTCATCACCAAGGGAACTCAATTCTTGCTTCATTCCTTCCAAGTCTTCATTCAATAATTATTTTGGAGGTTGTGCACTCTCCTCCTTAACATCAAATTCAATCTTCTCGGAGGGGTTTTCTATGACTTTAAATTCGCATGGAGGTTCTGCATCTCCCAAGTCTTCAACCACTTCTTCCCTTTCTTCAACAATCATAGCTTCCTCCAGTTGTTCCAATACAAAATCCCACTCCTTATTCTCCACCGGAGTTTCTAATCTCTCCTTCATACTATGCTCTTCAATTAATTCTCCACATGTGGCTATGGGAGTTCCTTGAGTGCTCAAGCATTGGGAGGCTAATCGATTTACCACCTTGTCCAAGGCAGCCGTGAATCCTAGTACCTCGCTTTGCATTTCTTCTTGCCCTTGACGTAGCAAAGTGAGATAATCATCCATTGGAGATTGGGGTGGATAGGAAGGTTCATCATTTTGGAGGAAAGGTTCATAATAGAAAGGTGGTTCTTCTTGGTGGAAATATGGAGGTGGTGTATATGAAATATATGGTTCTTGGGAGTATTGATGTTGGAATTGTGGTGGCTCTATCACTACAAGAAAAACACCCATTCAAGTACACTTGAAAAGTGTAGCCAAAACAAAAAAAAATGATGCCTTAGGAAAAGGCTACGCTTTTTAGACTTCGGAGACACTTTTGTAGGCGATGCCTATACTAGTGTTGCCCATTCTCAAAGGCTACGCTTTTCTGTAGCAAAGGCTACGCTTCTCGCCTTTGAGAATAGGGTACGTTTTTTAAGTGATGCTGTTCAGGATCTAAGGCTACGCTTTTCAGCACTAATGGTTACCATAATTCTAAAGAATAGGCTACACTTTTCAGAGCTACTGCATCACTTTATAAATGTAGCAAATAGTATACCTATAGCTACTCTATATAAGTGTAGCCTTTTGTCCCTCATTTTTTTTTTAAAATTTCTGTTTATATATATATAAACAGAAATTTCTAACAATTTTTTATCTAAACTCTAATATTTGAGAATATAATTATATATATAATCCTGTATTGTTAATTAAATTAGTTAATTATTATAAAATAAAAATGTATACATATATAATAATACCATACAATAATCTTTAAACAATAAAAATTATACTGAAACAAAATATAAGTATACAATGAACCAAAAATATTGGAATGATCATAATTTTGAGCATTCATACATCTCAAATTAGAATAAGTATACTCATATAATGCACTTAGAGTTTACTACTAATAAACTAGGAAAAATCAAAATATTATATCATATAAATGTATCTTAGCTTCTAATAAAAGACATCATCATCAACCATACATCTTTCAATTTCCACCTTTGTCAATAAACCATCATGATAAGCATCTCAATCTTCATTCACATCTTCAGAATTATCCTGCATAATTATATAGAAAAATAATTATAATTTGAAAAAGTACAAGAAGAAAAAAGTAATTAACAGATTAATAACACATACAATATCCGAGAGGCATAGGATAATTGAAACTACTCTACTTTTCATATCACCAAAGTCTTTTGCTTTAAAATAACAATCACATTCAGGGGGATACTATAAATCACCATAAAGGACAACTAAAAAACGGACTAACACAACTTCATACTAAATGGGAACTAAAATCAGAAAAATCAGAAAACCAAAACCAGAAAAATCAGAAAAATTACAGCTTTCACCCTGATAACAATAATATTAAAATTACATAATGAAAAAACAAAACCAAAAAAACCAAATCACAGCTTCCATCTTCTTCAATTTCAGTTCAAATTAAAAAGATATGGCATCCTCCTAAGTTCTAACAAATAAAAATTTTAAACTCAAAATCCTAATTAACAATTAACAATATATAAACAAATATTAGAGAATAAGAAAAAACTGGTCATACCATATTTATGTTTGGAATATGTGTTGATCCATGAGCGCTATTTGCATCAATTGGAGAGTGTTGGGCATCTTGTAACAAAGCTTCAATTTCTTCCAGCCTCATTCCAGGTTCAGATCGCTGAACTAGTAACTTAATCATGTTTCGCAATCCATGAAGGTCAGCCTCTTGGTGCTGCTGTTTGGCCTTCATGTCTCCAAGTTCAGCCTTCAAAGATGTGACTTCCTCCTGGTGTTGTTGCTTGAGTTCTGAAATTTCTGCATGCTTTTTTAAGTCACGTCGTGTAATAGATCTTCCATAGCACCTAACCCGACCTGGTTGTTCTTTTCCAAATAAAGACTCAAAAGCTTCCTCATCTGTTTCACCAGCAGCTTGCCGGTTTTGGAATTCATCCTAATTAAAAGAAACATTTGACATAGAATTAGTTACCGTATCCTAAATTTGATTTATAATCATTAGTAATTCTATGAATTCTCATACAATTGCATCTTATGTTTCCTGATCAACTTCCTTCCTTTTCCGACTTGTTCGAGTAGCAAGGAACATTTCAAACCTTTTTGGTTCCTCATTTGTTTCCTTTGTCGCACGCTATAAAATAAAGCCTTAAATAAGTAAGTCTATAACAACATAACTAAAATTAACTAAACAAATCCCATCACAAATATGAAATAAGTATACCAGAGCCACTCGTACTCTTCCAAAATTGATTGGCCCCATGCGATGTGGAAACTTTTGCTGTTCTTTATGTTTCTTATTTTTTTCACTTATTGACTATAATTGAATAAAAGGTTAGCATATAGAAACAGAGAACAATATAATTAAATTTTGCTTCGGCAAACAAAATTACAGCAACCAGAATAGTAGCAGGTATAATTGCACAGAATAGAATTGCAGAAAACAAAATTGCACAAAACAGAACTATAGAAAATAGAATTGCAGCAACTTAAAATTACAGCAAATAAAGTAGCCAAAAATAGAATTGTAAATACAGAAATTCAGAAGTTCAGAATGGAACTGGCAGCAATATATCCTAAAAAAATTCAATTCAGTTCAAGAACCTACATCAGAATGGATATGTGTTTGTACAGCATGAAAGAGGACAGATTCCAACATTATCAATTGAAATTTCATTATTTTGCTTATGTCTTAACAAACAATAATATATTTGCAATTAAAGTACCAACTATTTTACCTGGATTGTAGGATGACTCCAATAATAGATCAATTTTATGAATTGACTTTCTGGAACTTGTGTCGGTCGATTTTTCACCATATCTTCGATGGTATCAAAGGGAACAAAGTGCTTCTGCTTAATCTTTCCCTTGAACCGCTTCCAAGCATCCCGAATTGCTTGGATCACCCACTTTTCTCCACTGTCTGGGAGGATAAACTTGGTCTGCATGATATCAACAGTGTTATACGCACCTTCCTATATTTAAAATAATCGACATTTAATAATAATAGAAGAGTCTTACATTAACATAGTTCCACATGAATTTCTTAGCTTTAGGAGTTACAGCATGCCAGCTATTGTACAAAAGACTCACAAATCTTTTATTTCTCCCAATTGTTCCTACGAAACTAGTTAAATTAGACACACTTTGATCGGTTGGTCCTACTGGCTGTCCAATATCAAAAATAACTTCTTCCCGCTGTTCCATAGTTCTTGCATAAATCTCTTTGCAAGTTGTTTTTCCCCGGGTTTTCTTCTTCTTTGGCTCTCCTAGTTTCATGCAGTAGGGGGAAAATTAGGGAGCAATTAGTGATGCCAATTGAAAAATTAAGCATTATGATTTACAAAAAAAATATAAAAAATGATAGAAATAAATTACCTCCATCATCATCAATGTCCTCCATCACATGTGAATAATAATTTTCATCAAGTGGAAAGCTATCTCCCACATCATCACTTAGTTCAGAGCTTAGTCCGTCAATTTCTACATCTATCCCATTTTCTTTTAAAAATTCATCAATAGTTGTAGCCCTTACCCTTGGCTTGCTCTTTTCCTTTCTTGATCCATCTTGCTCCGACATTAAATCTTCAGCTTGTGGGGTAGTGTTTGAACTCAGCAAAGTAGTGTCATGTTGCCTTTTTTGAGTTCTACCATGTGTGACTTGAATAATCTGCTGCTGCCTTTGGTTGATTGTGGGCTGAGTAGAATTTGCACAACTCCGATCTTGGCTTACAGTTGTTGGCATGCTATTATTCATATTACGAATTGCATCGAGCTTCCTTTTAAGTTCATCTGCACCCACCTTTGTAAGCTTAGAATTGTTCAAGCCTTGTGTTAACGGTTCATGTTGTACTTCATGCTTCTTTTTCTCAGCCATAGCCACAGTCAAGTGATTCTTTCTTTTTTTATTTTTTGGTTGTTGCGCAAGAATGCTTGGCTGTACTTCCAGGGTTTCAGGCATGAAATTCATCCTTTTGTTGATTGTGCTGAGTGTGCTTTGTAAATGAGTAAAATCCAGCTTCTTTGACGTACACTTCTTCACTCCTTTGGTTGCACTCAACTCTTTTTGACTTTCGACTACATCCAACATTGGCATAGTTTCCTCCTTGTCGTTACGTGCTGCACCTTGCATCACATATTGCTTGCGTTCATTTACAATCCTTTGTCTCTTGGCTTCAAATTGTCAAAGCAAATTCTTACTTGATGTTGCTTTAAGATCAATAAATTCTTTATTCCTACACAAATAAATTAGTTAACTCGAGTTAATATAAGCAATAAAGTGACATATCCTATAAGAAACACTAACAAAATGAGAAATTAAAACAAAAATATGACTTACAAATAAAAAGGTGAAGAAAACTTAGTTATACATATGTACATATTAAGCAACAAATTGCTTAGGCTGACCCATCAGAATCGGAATCTCCAATGAAATCTGCCTCATATTCTTGGGCAGAAGTCACTTGGGGAACCGTTTCAATAACTGTAGGTCGTAGATCATTCCTCTCCAGAATAAGTTCACCATCATCAGCTGGTATGGCAGGACTTGTTATATGCTCGTGTTGTTCACTATAGAAGGTTTGACTGGCCTCAGACTCAGATTTGTCATTTGTTTTAAATAAGTCTCTTGGGATAGTTTCCATAACATAATGTTTGTTATGTTCATATGGATCTTGCACATAAAAACACTGATGTGCTTGAGATGCTAGTATGAAAGGTTCATTCTGGTAGCATTTCTTATTGAAGTGAACAAATGTAAGACCATACTTGTCTCTCCCAGCATCATACCACTCACACCGAAACAATACAACCTTAAAACGCCCAAAATAATCTAACTCTACTATCTCAAATAACCTGCCATAATAAGCTACAGTGTCTTGAATTGGACTTTTATCTTTAGCACTTGCAAAGCTTGAAGTTAAAGCAGTTAATGTGACACCACTATTTTGTGTTTTTCTCCTTGCCTCACGCTCCACAGTGTGAAACCTATATCCATTAATTATATAACCAGAAAATCTTCTTGCAACAGAGCTTGGACCTCGAGATAATTCTTTTAGCCAAACAAGCACATATGGATCCCTCGCTCGAGTTTCAAACCACTGCGAGAAGGTTCTACTGTGAACTTTTGCTTTTCTCCATTTTGTTCCCCGTTGATTGTTAACCTCATCCTCATGCTCTCTGTAGTTAATAATAGTTATGTTTGATCGGAAAAAATCTAAATGCACTTGATTTAGTGAATAAACATAAGTTATATTAAGTTACCTAACATAATCTGCGACTTCTTCACAATTGTATAATACATATACATGGGCTTGAGCACTTGATATGTCATCGAGATTAATTGGTTCTCCATTTCCCATGCCTAACGAACGACCTTTGTTAGAAAACAACTTTGAAGGCAAAACTTCGTCGTCATTAGGATCATCATCATTCTGAGGTCGCTTATTAAGTCTTGTTCGCACACCTCCATGCAAGTATCTTGAGCAGAAAGTTAAGCACTCTTCAGCCAGATATGCCTCTGCAATAGAACCTTCGGGGCGACTTTTGTTGCGTACATACGACTTTAATGTACACATGTTCCTTTCTAGAGGATACATCCAACGAAACTGCACCGGACCACCCAATCTCACCTCGTTTGCTAAATGAATAGGAAGATGAACCATTATGTCAAAAAAACTAGGGGGAAAGATCCTCTCAAGGTGGCATAATGTTTCCACAATCTCTAACTCCAGTCGATCTATCTCTTCCAGTGTGATTAACTTTTTGCATATGCGACGAAAAAAGGAACTTAGTCGAATCAATGGAATGGCCACGTGATCAGGAAGAATACTTTTAATCGGTATTGGTAGTAAGTAGTGTAGCAAAAAATGAGCATCGTGGGTCTTATACCCAGAAATTTTTTTTTCTGCTAGATGTACACACCGTGATATATTCGAAGCACTACCATCAGGTAGCTTTGTTGTCTTCAAAACACCACAAAAAATTGACTTCTCTGCAGCAGTCATAGAAAAGCATGCCTTTGCCAACTTTGTTCTCTTGCCATTATTCACCTCCTTTGGTTGAAGATTTTTCCAGATCCCCAAATCTTTTAAGTCATATCAAGCATTCAGATGATCCTTTGTCTTGCCTGGGATATCCAAAAGAGTTCCAATAATACTGTCAAGTATGTTCTTCTCTATGTGCATGACATCTAAGTTGTGACGCAGCAGGTTCTTGTGCCAGTAAGGCAATTCAAAGAAAATTGATCTTTTTTTCCAATTCCATGGGAAACTATTTGATGTACTTTGCTTCTTCCCGAAAACATTCTCAACATTTTGTAGCATCTCAAAAATATCCGTTCCTTCTATAACAGGTGGAGGGGGTCTTAATTCTTGCTTCCCATTAAAAGACCTTGTATTGGTTCTCCATGGATGATCCATGGGTAAAAAGACACGATGGTCCATATAAACTGTCTTCCGACTATATTTTAGTTGTAGAGAAGAGGTATTTTTGTTGCAACAAGGGCAAGCCAATTTTCCCTTTGTACTCCACCCAGACAACATAGCATACGCAGGAAAATCATTAATTGTCCACAAAAGAGCTGCCCGCATTTGAAAGGTCTCATTCTTTGATGCATCATAAGTTTCCACCCCTATTTCCCACAACAACTTCAAGTCTTCCATCAATGGTTGTAGATACACGTCAATATCTTTGCCAGGTGATTGTGGCCCAGGAATAAGCAAAGAAAGCATACAATATTCAGGTTTCATGCACATCCACGGAGGCAAGTTGTATACCATCAACATTACGGGCCACGTGCTCCATGAAATATTCATGCTACGAAATGGGTTGAACCCATCACTTGACAAGCCTAGTCTAATATTGCATGATTCTTTTGCAAAATCTTCATTTATTTCATCAAAGTTCTTCCATGCCAGTCCATCAGTAGGATGCTTTAACGTCCCATCTTTAACGCGCTCCTCATCATGCCACCTCAGACTAGCTGCCGTTTTTGAGCACATAAATAATCGCTGAAGTCTTGGAATTATAGGAAAGTATCTCAGAGTCTTTGCAGGAATAGGACGACCTTTCTTGTGAGGTTGGTTCTCGCTATTATCACTAGAATTTTCAGTATATCGAGATGTTCCACATACACGACATTGTGTTTCATCCTTTAGTTCTTTCCTATACAGGAGGCAATCATTAGGACAAGCATCAATTTTTTTATAATCCAGACCTAAATCTCTTATCATAGCCTTCGTCTTATGGAAAGATGGAGTTATGTTAATTTCAGGCATTGCCTCTTTCAATAGCTCAAGAAGGGAAGTGAAGGAGGCATTGCTCCAACCGTGCAAACACTTTAACAAGTACAGGCGGATGGTAAAAGATAATGTAGAAAATTTCTTGCAGCCCGGGTATAACTCTTGACTTGCCCCATCTATTAAATTATAAAACTTTTTAGCCTCTTCATTTGGACCTACAGTAACACCCTCAGCATGATCTCCAAATGCATCATTAAGCATTCCTTCGATGTCATCGCGTGCACCTTCATCATCCGTGTTATCATCAACCACCATCGGGATTGTCCATTCCCCGTGATTAATCAATGTTCTATATCCCTTAACAAATCCGTCGGCTACTAAATGGTCAAATACCACATCTCTTCTATACCACTCAATGTTACAACACCTCTTACAAGGACATTGAATTTGTTGTCCGTCCGGTTCTCCCTCAGAGTATGCAGACTCTAAGAAACTAATAACACCATTGATATACTCTTCGCTATACCTCGATAGATCTATCCAATCCTTCGGCATATCACAAAACCTAATCGATAATTATTAAATTTTTTTGGAGAAAAATTTATAAGGGGTCGCAAAGTGAAGATAACAAGAGTAGAGGAGGAAGGGTGTTATGAAATATAAGGGGCATGGGCTATGAAACGGACTTCATAGCCTTGTAGTTAGGTTAGGAAATAGTTCCTAATCTTTAGAAGTAATTCTCTAAACATTTTACTAGAAACTCGCTGAAGCAAAACAAATTAAGGAAAACAAAGAATTTATAGTACATAAATAATAAGTTAAATTGCAACTTCATAACTAATAAAGCAATCAAAGTGGAGCTACACATGAATTAATAGCATAATAATAAAGTAAAAAAAATATGCATTGTACCTTGCCATGACACGATCAATGTTTTGACAAAATCCACTTGGGAGCTTTAACCAAAAACTTCAATCTGTTTGTTACCAAGTAAAATACTAAGAGATTAGACTATGATATTATTTACTCTTGATTTATTTTCATAAATTCTAAACAGATATAATTAAAATGTAAGGGAAAAAAAATAAAAAAACTCAATTCAGGTCGGTAACTTATTTGGAAAATAAAAGCAATCTGATAACAGCCCAAAATTCAAATCCAAAGCATGAGTAACTGAGTAACTAAAAATAAAAGGAAGTAATCTTGCTTCTCAGAACTCAATTCAGGTCAGTAGAAGTGAGACGATTTAATGGTAAGTCATGAGCTAATCAAAATATTATCCTGGTAACTGGTAAGCCATGAACTTGGCAGCCATTCATGCAAACCACATGGGTCATCCATGCAGCAGCAGACAATGAAATACATTTAGAAAATAGTGAAAAGAATCTGGAAAAGAATAGTGAAAAGAATCTGAAAAAGAATCTGGTAATTCAGGTCCTTAATTTTTTTATACCTTTCCAATTATCCCTTTTCAAGCAGCAAAATAATAATGAAAATGTATTTCACTATTGTCTTAAGGCCCTTTTTATTTTAAAAACAATGTATTTTTGGCCAGTCCTACATATAATGGAGTATTACTATTTTATATGTGGAGTATGCAGAATTGAACAACGTAAATCTTTTCACATGGACCAGTTTGACTATTAAACGACTTATAATTAAGAATAAAAATATTATCATAAATCTCAATAAGTCACGGATTTGAAGTTGTTGTGGAGCAGAGCCTGTGATATAATATAACCTTGGAAGTTCTAACTTTAAAAAATAAAAGTAATGTTATGAAAATAGATGGAGGTGGGCAGAGTGAGACAGTGAGTGATATGAATTATTATCAAAATCTATTATATATAAAATCTATTTCCGAATTTTGACACTGCTCTACACACAGGATTTTAATTATTCAAGTTTTAAAAAGTGCAAATTGATTTGAATTGGAGAAATCAGAGGGAAAAATAAAAAGGAAGTGCTGGAATGTAATTGAGCTTGTGTATTCCTAATAGAACAAGTAATTGTGGATGGAAAGGGAAGCTTCTTCATCAATCATCATATACAACAAAGCTTTTCACTCAAAATCCATTCATAATAGACAATAATAACTGAACCAAAAGGTTTAGGTTCCCGTCCTTTCCACGAAGACCGGGGCCAACAGCGATAACTTTTCCAGAGTTCACCTAAAGCAAGTCACCAAGTCATCAAATGCACTTCAATCAAGCAAGAGTTCCACACAAATTGGACGTATTTAATAATAAGAAAACCCGTGTTAAGAACATAACACTAATACTGATTACACAAAAAAAATTTGAACCAGGGAAGCAATTTTTCCCTCAATGACAATCGCCAAGTCATGAAATGTACTTCGATCAAGAAGCAATCAACACAAAATATACTAAGAAATTGTGTGTTAAAAATACGAAACACTAACACTGATTGCACAGGAAACTTTTGAACTAGGAAAACATTTTTGTTTCATCAATGTGGAGCAGAATTCTATAAGAGTAGAGAACGATAAGCAACAAGCGAAAGACAATTATGAGAATCAAACCCAGAATTAAGACATATAATCAACTTTCACAAGTGTATTTCACAGTTTGGGAACTCTTTCATGGATTACTACTAATTTATAGCATTTGACCACAAATTGATCCTACAATCATTCGTTCTTCATCAAATTGGGGTGCAAAAATGTTTGGTATTTTTCTTTAGCCTATCATATCAATCTAACATTAACTTTTCTCCCTCTAACAATTAAGTTGTGATAAGAGAAACATAAATACAAGTGCAATAAAAAAATAAAATAAAATAATAGGAGGAATACATTTCCAATGGCAAATTACGGGAAAAAAAGCAAAAGTTTCAACACATTTGTGTAGATAACCATGGATCGAATAATAATAATTAATAACAATGCTCTGAAAAAGTTCGGTACCCGAGGGGCATCAACTAAACAAAAAACATAGTGGGATTGTTGAGAATAATTACACATAACGGAAAGTGGAAACAAAAAGAAATTGCATTAAGAAATTTTGAGACAAAAAATAAAAGACATAATTGAGATAAAGAAGTAAAGGAGAAATGGGTATGAATTAAGACCTTGGTGGTCTTCTCTGGTAAGAGAATGCCAGTGTTGGTCTTCGATGGAGGGATGATTTTCTCAACTAATAGTAGTGTGACTACTTAAGGGGAAAAAAATTAAAAGTATGCAAGAAGAGAACAAAAAAAAATTCCCCAACCCAAACTCATAGTTACTACAACATCATCCAAAATTCAGAACCAGCTCACCAATCAAAAACCATTTACCAAAAGTAAAATTTTTCTAACGGATATAATCAAAATGGCAAAATCCACTGGTAGATTCGTTTCATGTTCAACAGGGTATGACACAACAAATAATATAAATATTTTGTTTACATTTATTAGTAAATATTATATACTTAAAAAAAATTGGGATCCAATTGAAATTCTGACTTATAAGAATTATTATAATGTAGATTCAGTTAGGAACTTAGGAACTAAAATCGTAAAAACAATGTGAAGTTGTTCCTCTGTTATACTGAAAGATAATGTATATGAACAAGGAATTGAAATGAAAGTTGGCTTATGAACTATACAGTACCTGCGTAAACGGAATGAAACCCCAATCCCAAATTCACGAGTTCGATCTCCTGCGCCGCAACAATCCCAAATTCACGAGTTCTACTGCGCCGCAGCAATAACGGAATGAAACCAGTAAATTCTGAGTTCTCCTGCGCCGCAAGATTAGCATGCATGTTCATCAATTCACGAATTCAAAGAATTTTGTACCAAACCCCCAAATTGCAACTCGAAAATCAGAACCCTACCCTCTCAGATTTAGAAACCAAATGAAGGTGATACATACCTTTCTTCACGACGGTGAGCGAATAAAGAAAAGCTTTTAGTCGAGCGCACAGTCGATCTTCCTGATGTCAGCGCGTAGCGACGAGAACCGGTGATGAAGACGAGTGGCGGCGTGGTGAGACGTGAGTGATGAAGATGAGTGAGTGGTGGAGATGGTGACGCCGTGAGCGGTGACGCCGTGAGGGTTGACGCCGTCAGTGGTCTTCTCTGATTTGGGGGTGATGAAGGGAGTGTGATTAGCTAGCTAGGGATCGTGAGTTCAGTGGCCATGTTATTTTGTTTTTACTTGCCTAAGTGTCTATGGCCATGTTATTTTTGTTTTTATTTGCCTAAGTGTCTATGGCCATGTTATTTTGTTTCTATTATTTGCCTAAGTGTCTACTGTACGCGTGCTTGTATATTTGGTGAAATGTGAACAAAATTTACTAAGTGTTGACATATTTGACTTGAAATACATTAAGCAACACTTTTAAAATGCACCTGAAATATGATAAATAGGCTAAACTTTAAAAGTGTTTTCTTTGGTGTAAAAAGTGAACCCATAACTCTTAAGTTAAGGCTACGCTTTATAAGTGATCTTTATAATATCTAAGGCATCGCTTTTCAGGTGATGCCACAAATGTGATTCCAATTCTCCTGCAAAAAGGAAACATGGAGAAAAGCGTAGCCTATTCCTAGAATAGGCTACACTTTTCAAATGTAGCTTAAAAAAAGTGTGACTGAATGGGTATTTTTCTTGCAGTGATATGGATTTTCTTACATAATGGTCACAAGGATGGGGTATGGGTGATTAGTCATATGGTGGATGAGGGTCATAGGAAGGTGGTTGGTAAAGAGGGGCTTGTGAGTATGGTTGAGGGTTATGTTTAGGATCATAAGCATATGGTGGGGCTTGTTGGTAACCACAAGGGGGTCCATCATAGCTATTGGATTGATATGCATTAGGAGTGGAATTATACCTATAAGAGATCGGAGGAGGTTGTTGCCAAGAGGGTTGTCCATAAACTTGAGGCTCCTCCCAAACTTGATTGTTCCATCCTTGATGCATATCCTCATTGAAGCTTCTATTCCCTACAACATAATTGTAACCACACTCGTAGGCAAAGTGATGAGAATGAATTCATAGTAGCAAGAGCAAATGCAAACAAAATCAAATAAGAAACAAAGAAAACTAAATCCTAAAACTAGCAAAAACTAATAAAGAGACAAAAGGCAAACATATTCACAATATTCACATATATACAATAACCAATAACAAGCGCAAATTTGCAATGCCCTGGCAACGGCGCCATTTTGATGAAGGAAAAATTGATGGTTTAGAATTTCACAATAAATTCTTGTTGCAAGTATAGTTTCTAAACCAACAAATTATCCTCTCATACAAAAAATTGGTTGTCACAAGTAACAAACCCCAATAAAAATAACCGAAGTATTTAAATCTCGGGTCGTCTCTCAAAGGAATTGCAGGGAAGTGTTCTTGTTATTGGTTATGAAATGCATATTTTGGGGTTTTGGATAAAGGACAAGAAAAGTAAATCGCAAGAATTAAACTAATAGCTAAGAAAGCTCTTGGCAAGGAATGGGAACTAGAAGTCCTATCCTCATTATCCTCCTGAATTGTGACAAGAATTGTCCATTCACTACAAAAAAAAAAGGTTAAAATGGCGGTTTTTTATGGGAATTACGGCGGTTATAACTGCCATTATGACCGAAAACGGCGCTTCCAAGAAACGCCGGTATTTTGGGCGCCATTCTGGTTATTATGGCGGTTTTCAGAAAACCGCCGTAATAACCAGTGGATAATACGGCGGTTTTTTGACGGTAATAAGGGCGGTTTTAACCGCCATTTTAACCAGATAAAATGGCGGTTTTGTTTTTGTTTAAAACGGCGGTTACGAACCGCCGTTTTTACCAAGATTTAATGGCATCCTTCTCGTTTAAAATGGCGTTTCTAACCGCCGTTTTTACCTGGGTTTAATGGCATCATTCTCGTTTAAAATGACATTTCTAACCGCCGTTTTTACCTGGGTTTAATGGCATCCTTCTCGTTAAAAATGGCATTTTTAAACCGCCATTTTTACCTGTATTTGATGGCATCCTTTTCGTTTAAAATGGCATTTCTAAACGCCGTTTTTACCATGGTTTAATGGCATCCTTTTTGTTTAAAATAGCATTTAAAATGAGATTGAAACTACGTATTTAAAGTGACATTTTTAGAATCTCATAATAACCAAAAAGCATAACCTTAAATCAAACATCATAACAAGATTTTTAATTCATACATAGTCTTCGAAAATAAAAAATCATAATCCAAAAACAAAGTATTAAAGATAACATTTTTCAATAATTTGTCTTAACATATATCTATAATACTTAATACATAAAATCTTTATCATACAAGATCATGCTTCTTTGTTGCTCGCTCCAGAAGACCTACTTCCTAACTCTCTTGGTGATGGAATCCCACTCTCTTGATCCAATCCCTACAACAAAAATATAATTATGAGCACAATAAAAAAAGATATAAAACTAAATCTGAAACTATTAATATGAAATTATTCAATCAAAAAAGAAAACTCACATACACTAACACAGTTTTTTATTTCTTTCCACCCAACAATAATCTTAACAAATATGGGGCTAACTGAAAGAATATTACACATGGAATAAGGTATTAAGAAGCAATATAGCAGTATTAGTCTTTTGTTGGTAGGCTTTTAATTAAGAAGCAATATAGCAGTTTAATTAAAAAGTTAATTTGATATTGACATGTAAGACATTATATTATATCAAGCAGTAAGGTGCATGGGATCAAGATATAAATTGCTATATCCGGTGAGGTCCAAATTAAAGAGGACCTACTTGCTAAATTTAGTTGTCGTCCAAAGGAGAAAGACTGCACAAGATACTGACTTTTCATGCCATCATTCAACGTTGAAGATGGAAAAAAGAGAAGAAGCTAAGGGTAGCAATTTTAGACTTTTATGAGAGAACAAGGAATAACAGGAGTTAACATTATATTTTTCTTCTCAAAAGTAAAAAATGATTTGTTGACTTCTTTATTCCTAGGCTCATGGCATCTAAAAAAACTAACAGAAATATTTAAGCCTCAACAAAATTTATTAAGAGAATAATACTGCCCATCTTTCCACTTTGTTGGTAGGCTTTTAATTAACAAAGTTAAAGCTAGCTTTCAAAGTCAAATTTTAAAATTGACCCAGATTCCCTTAAGAGTCCAAATATTACACATGGAATAAGGTATTAAGAAGATAAATTGTATTTGTACCTGTGAAATTTGTTGAGTAGGAAACATTCCAGCCAATTCCACTGGAATTTTACCTCCTTCCTTAGAAGCAATATAAGATACTAGCGCTTGCAATTGCGCTTTAACGGTATCCAACTCTTCTTACACATTTGGACCACAAGTAGATGATGTGCCAGCATCATTTGAAGAACCTAAATTCATCTGACTAATTCTTGTAGTGTTGTTCTTGAAAGCAATTGTTGGAACAGCTCCCATGCCTAAACCTCAAACACGACCAGGGTGCTCTTTCCCAAGAACTACTCCAAGAGCATCAAGAGGAGAATTAACGGTTGATTCCACTGCTTGTTGACTGCTATATGCTTCAATCTTCTCCTACATATATAAAAAGAAAGAGAAAGAATCAAACATAATATTATCTTATAAAAAAGAAAGAAAAAGAAATACAAAAAGTTACTTATTGCACTTTAGTCTTACCGCTATTTCTTTAGCCTTTTCATTAACATAACTTCCATCTATTTTCTTGTGAGTGATGTCCCACATTTGAACCCTACTAACTTCTTTTCCCGTCTCTTCCGTCTAAAATTCAAGAAAAGTAGAAAGACTCAATCAAGAAATATATCATTCAATAAAAAGTATACATAAAATTAAGTAACTAACAGCAACAATTCTCAGCCAAACTAAACATAAAATTAAGAAATAATGGCAGCAAACTAAACATAAGCTGAAGATAGCAGTTCTCATCCAATTCAAACAAAACCATATAAATGATTACCAATTCAGCCCTTCTTCTTGCAATTGATTTAGCACCTGAAGTATGAGGAATTATTTGTTTTTGCCGAATTTCTTGATTCCTCTTACAAAGATTCTGCAAAATAAATTTGGACACAATTAAATAGAGTCAAACATGCATTCAACATATAACATGCATTCAACATATCACTGGTTCATTACCAACTCTATATAAAATAAAAGACGAGCAGGTAGCAAACTATAACTAAAGGCTTTTTATTACCAACTCTATATAAAGGCCTTTCACAACATTCCATATGAATTTAATATCCTATTTACAGCAGCAAACTATATAAGGCTTTTTAGTGGGACAACATTTAACTAGGAAAGTAAGTACTTACCTGAGTTTCAGGCTTCAAACGATATTCTACGAATAAAGCCCATTGATCAAGAGCAATATCTTCTGGTGTATTATTTATGATCTCGGTTTTACTCAACCTCGGATCATAAAACTCACTCCAAAGCTTTATCCTATGTTCCCTCCATTTTTTGCCAAGCGATTGGAGCAGAAATCGTTTGGCCAAGCTATCACACACTTTGAAGCAAAATCGAGCCTTTAATATGGAACAAAGAATATATATTAACTAAAAAATAAAACTAAATAATGACAAAGAAATAAGCTTTAGAGTTTAAGTAATCTTCTTACTTGGAAAAAAATATTCCATTGATTTTCAAAAAAGCTCTCTGGAATGTCTGACCACTTATCAAAACTGATTGGAAATGCTACACAATCAGTGGCCAATTGCCCACAAACTCCTGCAAGGAGTCCGGCTGCTTCTCCTACTGCTGCATGCTGTCTATCAAAATTGACAACTATGCGCAAACTTTCTAGCAAATTATGCACATCTTTCACTAATAAATGAAGGCGTGTAGTATCTTCATATTCATCTAAAATAGATAAATAAATATAAATAAATGAGTAATTGAGCGACTAAAGAATAAAACATATGATGATAGATATATATTATAAAAGATTGATTCTTGTGGAGGGTATAATGTAACAGCTACATATATAATACTATATATTATACATCAGAATTCAAAATCAAGGTGAAAATAGGCTAATATTAGTAATATCCACTGCAGGATAAATATCATTATTAAAACAAGAAAATACTATAATATAAACAAGTTGGATCAAATGTATTTGCCATCCGTATAAGCCTCAGCCACCAATATACAAATTGAAACCCAATAGGCCAATATCCAATATTTTCTTCGGTTGTGTTGGGGGCTTCTTGTTATATTAGGTTGGGCCTTTAAAAAAAGAGAAAATAAGACAAGACCATATAACCCAATTAGGAGCTGTCTAATTTATTTAAAAAAGAGAAAATATTACATACCTATGGCATCAACAGTCCAATAATGCTTAGATTCACGCCCACGTTTACGTTTAGGTTCGGATGGATGCTCAGATATAGTTGGAGCAACTGATGATGGCTCAGAAGAATTTGAAGCTGCCGACTTGTCTCGGGAGGAACTTGCAACTGTTGTCGACTTATCTCGGGAGGAATTTGTAGCTGTCAACTTGTCTCGAGAGGAATTTGAAGCTGCCAACTTGTCCCGGGAGGAATTTGAAGTTGCTGACTTGTCCTGGGAGGAATTTGCAGCTGCTGCCGACTTGTCTCGAGAGAAATTTGCAGCTGCTACCGACTTGTCTCGAGAGAAATTTGCAGCTGCTGCCAACTTGTTTCGGGAGAAATTTGCAGATGCTGCGGACTTGACTTGTGATGCATTTGAAGCTGCCGACTTATCTCGGGATGAATTTGTAGCTGCTATTGACTTGTCTTGTGAAGAATTTGCAGCTGCTATTGACTTGTCTTGTGAAGAATGTGCAGCTGCTGCTGCTTTAAGCAGATTCTTGTACCTCTTTTGCTTTGGCATATCTGCATAATAGATGAAATAAATAATTAATAAATATTTATGTAAAATTTACAAACAAAAGTTAAATTGAAAAAGAAGAAATGTAGACAAAAATTATTAATAAACCACTTTGAAGACCTGGTTTGAAAACCTAGTTTGAAAAATAAATAATTAATAAACCACTTATTAATAAAACTCACCTACTTTACCATCTTTGGCTTAGCTCAATTTGAAGACCTGGTTTCATACACGGTGATTCTGAAAGAAACTGAATTAATTTAATATACTAACTATTCTGACATGTGTTCGTCTTCTCCAATGTCATTATCTAGTAGTTCATCATCTACCTCATCTCTTAACAATGATAGATTATCACCATTTTCAAATAAAAAATCTAAGTTTTGCTCTAACCATGGCTCATTCTCGCATGCTTCATCATCTTCATTTCCCCCCATATCATATGAATCTCTTGGCTTCAAATGCACGACAACACTCCAATCTTTATTCACTTCATCATTGACAAAATATACCATTCGAGCTTGTGAGGCTTCAATATACGGATCATCCTCCTCTCGGTCACCACTGTGTATTACTTGTGAAAAATTAACAGAAGTAAAACCCCAATTATCCTTTCTACAGCCCCGTTCTCTAGTGGTGTCAGCCCATTTACATTTGAATAAAGTAACCCGAAATTGGCCATTGTAGTTTAGTTCTATAATATCTTCTAGTTTGCCATAATATGACAAATCAGCATTCCTAACATCAGCATCACTAGCGCTAGCAACACAAGGAGTTGAAGACATTAAAAAAACTCCACTATTCTGGGTCTTTAATCCATTGTCTCGATTGGTAGTTCGAAAGGAGAACCCATTAATACTAAATGTAGAAAACCTCTTGGCATATCGTGATGGACCCCTTGCTAAGTATCTCAAATCCTCATGCACAGTATTCATAATATCTGGGTTCATAAGCTATTATGATAGAACAATATATTAGTTATTATATCCACAAATACTAGCTCAATATTAGCAAAAAATATCACTTCTCTATTTACCTGCGCAGGAAACCAAGTAACAAAATCTTTATTGACTCTTTTTTCTATCTCTACATTTGAAGGCCTTCTACCCTTAGATCGTCTTCGTACAAAATCTTTGAAGTCACTGTCAGATATGAAAGTTTAACTCTTAACTAAACGACTATTTTCAAGTAAATAAAAAATATGTACGAAAATCCTTAAGCACTTACTCAATGAACGGTTTGACATATGGACAATTTAAAACCACATATCGATGTGCTTGTTTTTTTTCCATAGGTGACAACTCAAATACTGTGAAAGCTCCCTTTGAGTTCCCCATTTGTGGAAAAAGGGAATCCACATGTGTACTATAATTATCATCCGGACGATCATCAACACGTGGTGGCCTATTAAATCTTGTCTCAATCCCTTCTAAGTATAGAGAGCAAAATGTAAGAGCTTCTTCAGCCACGTATTCCTCAGCTATAGAACCTTCTGATTTAGCTTTGTTTCGTACATAGGACTTCAAATGACCTAAATACCTAGTTTGTATAATTAAGTGACAGGTTAAATACCTAAGCAAGATATAACTAAATGATAGGTTAAATGAATAATGATTGAAAAGAGATATTTACCTCTCAATAGGATACATCCACCTATAGTGTACTGGTCCTCCGAGTTTTGCTTCATCAACTAGATGACAGGTTAAATGAACCATGATTGTAAAGAAGGAAGGAGGGAACAACATTTCTAAATGACAAAGGGTAAGGATTATTCGAGGTTGGAGCTTCTCAAGTTCTGTAAGACTTAAGCTTTTAGAGCACAACTGTTGAAAGAATGAAGACAACTCTATTAGCACTGCAGTAACTTTATCTGGCAGCACATTACGTATGGCAATGGGTAATAGTTGCTGCATAAGAACGTGGCAATCATGGCTCTTCAATCCAGAGAGCTTTCTTTGCTTCAGGTCAACACACCGTGAAATATTACTCGAGAGACCATCTGGTACTCTAATATTCTTTATAGTACGCAAGAATATATCTTTCATGGAATTTGACATTGTGAACAAAGATGGATGATATCTCCCATTTTCATCTGGCCATAAATCTTTTCTTATACCCATTTCTTTAAGATCCTTACGAGCTTTGAGATTATCCTTTGACCTTCCAGTCTCATTGAGCAAAGTGTATAACACATTGTCGCAAACATTCTTTTCAATATGCATAACATCTAGATTGTGGCGCAATAAGTTAGACTCCCAATAAGGAAGATCAAAAAATATGCTTTTCTTCCTCCACATCCCCGATTCATCTTCTTCTTCAACAACTTTTCGTCGAGTCCTCTTACCTTTACTTGCCTGTAGTTCCTTCCCGAATGAAACATTGATGCCTTCAAGTTGTTCCAATATTTCTGACCCTGTTAGTGCTGCTGGAGAATCCCTCAACTCAACTTTTTCATTAAATTTTGCACGACTTAGCCTAAACTTATGACCCCTTTCTAAGAAACGGCGATGTCCCAAAAAACACCATTTTCCACCATGCTTTAATCTATATGAATCAGTGTTGAAGTTACATGTGGGACAAGCATATTTACTATGTACGTTCCACCCAGATAAGTTACCAAGGCCTGGAAAATCACTAATTGTCCACATTAATGCTGCTCGCAATGTAAACATTTCATTTTTGAACCTATCTAATGTTTGAACACCATCATGCCACAACTCTTTTAACTCTTTAATAAGAGGTTGTAAGTATACATCTATGTTGTTCCCCGGCATTTTCTCTCCAGGAATAATCATTGACAAGATAAGTGATGTTGGCTTCATGCACTCCCATGGAGGCCGATTGTATGGAATAAGCACCACTGGCCAAACGCTATAGTTTGTACGCATAGCTCCAAAGGGGTTGAATCCATCGGCTGCAAGACCAAGACGTACATTTCGAGGATCTTCGGCAAACCCATCATGAAGTAAATCAAATATTTTCCAAGCTTCAGAATCTCGCGGATGCCTCATCTTTGAATCTTTCTTTTCTGCCGAAGCATGCCATTGCATTGATTGAGCAGTCTTAGAACACATGAATAATCGTTGAAGTCTCGGTTTTAGTGAAAAGTATCGTAAGATCTTTGCTGGTTTCTTCTTTTTAGCATCGCTCCATTTAGATGTCTTGCATCTTTTGCATTCTTGCAAATCTTCATCCTCCCCCAATATAACATGCAGTCATTAGGGCAAGCAGGTATCTTGGTATAATTAAGCCCTAGTTTATTTATGGTTTTCTTGGCCTCATAGAATGTATTTGAAATCTTTGCATTTCCAAAAGCATCTTTTAATAACTTGAGGATTTCGGTCATGGCTTTGTCGCTTATTCTATATAAGCACTTTATGTGATACAGACTAATTAAGAAAGACAGTTTTGAATACTTTGTGCACCCTTCATACAATTGTTCATTGCCATCTTCTAACAACTTGTAAAATTCTACATTTTCTCCATTGTGCTCTTCATTTTCTGCATTGTCTCCATCTCCATCTTCTATGTTGTCTTCATCTCCATCGCCATCTTCATTCAAGTCAGGTCCAGCAACTCCAAATGCGTCATTGAGCATTGTTACCATTGGATGCTGAGATGTCGAATCATCTTGTACAATATGACTAGTTTGATGAACTTGTGACCCAACTCCAACTACTTCTTCACCATGCCAATACCAAACTTTGTAGTTTTTTGGAAATGGCTTGACTATTAAATGTTCAAAAACTTTCTCTCTTATTTGCCACTTGCCAAAACCACACACCGGACAAGGGCATTTAATTTGACGACCCGCGAGAGATCGATGCTCAAAAGCAAAATCCAAAAACTTGTTTAAACCATCTTTATACTCATGCGTGGTTCGTGGTTTTTCAATCCATGACTTATCGATTGACATGACTAAGAGGGACTACAAATAGGGATTTTAAAAAATCTATTCATTAAAAATCTATATATATTCTAAAGGCAAGAAATTTATTCTTTTATATGCAAATTAGATATTAAAAACTTACTTAAATAGTATTTAAAAGAAAATATAAGGAAATTATAATTACCTCTTTCAAATAATAATTTCCCTTCTTTTTTCTTTCCCAACAAATATTAAAACTTGAAGCTTTCAAAGTAAAGTAGCTAACAGCAAGAGTTGAAGAAGATCTAAAACCTGTTTCACATGAAAAATTATCACCAACAGATTTATTAAAATTATCAAGATTAAACATTCAAAATTTCAAATAATCAGCATGCCTGAGGTCAACTAGAATGATATATATATATATATATATATATATATATATATATATATACACCAAAATTTTCAACTCAAAATAATAACATAACTAAATTAAGGTACCATATATCATGTACAATCAATATCTATACATCATGTGTGTATGTATAATCAACTAAGAATATATGAATGTTGTATTTTTAATAATTTAGGATTAATATCAAATTATATTATTAAAGGATTTGAACAATAAGAATTAATTAATACAACATTTATAAAAATATAATTCATTATATATAGAGTCCTAACTTTTTATTTAGTATAATAAATAAATATACCTAATAAATTAAATTAAATCTAAGCAGAGCAAAGCACAATCATCCATTCTCCTAAACCGCACAGCTAGGAGAGAGTCTCAAAACACAGAGAATCTATGCCTTGTGGACAGTGGCCACAAGATAAAGTAATACAAACCACTATAAGCAACTCAAGAATATATATATATTAAAGCGCGTTAAAGAAAGAAAGCTGCAAAAGGAAGAAGTAAAGCAATGGAAACCACCAAGAATTTGCAACTAGAAAAGGAAGCTGAGCTTCTTGGTATTTTCCCTTAGCTTTTTTTTTTCTCTTGCTCTCAGGTCTTAACACATGGCAGTAGTAATAGCATAACAACCAAACTCACTAACCTGAACTAGAACTTGCAGTTTGAATTGACAACAATGAAAAGCATGTAAGCTTTTTAATCTAACCTTGTTCCTCTATTTTGCTTTCTGACTTTCAATTAAACTTGGTATGGAAAGCTCACACCCCACTTGAAGAAAAGTCTTGTTTGTTTATACTCATGAGAAACAGCATGTGTCCAAATGCTAGTAGTCTTGGGTTGGCGATTTTACATGACCTTTAAAGGACCAAGTACAAAAGTTAAATCACTAAAAATGCCAAACACAGTCTAATGTAAGTATGTAACCAAGAAATTAAATAAATAAATACAAAATCAAGTGCTTCCCTTTAGAGAGGTGCCATAAAGTGGTGTATATACAACCAGGAAAAAAAAAAGAACATGAGAAGGAAAAATATCACACGGCCAACTTCACCTTGTGAATATGATGGAATGGTTATTCTTATTCACTCTTTTCTTAAAAGATAATGATGCTTACCTCCTTAGACTAGAAACACAGATCTTGTTCTAATTTAGTGATTTTTCTGTCCCTTCTTTTCCTCTGTTTTCCTTTTTTTGTGTAATTTTTTAAGGGGTGGAGGAAGCTAGGTACTGTAAGTCTGTAACATTGTTAATTAAATTATGTTTCTCCAGGACTTATCAATAAGAATTTAACTTTATCTTCTTTTCTTTTTATTTACAAAATTGGATGCCCATTTTTACTGATTAAAAAAAGAGACAAGGATACAATATTTTCTGTTCAATGAAAGAAAAACTATTTTGTTATTTTGAATAATTAAAAACATAAATGAACAAAGTAATTCATGCATATATACATAAAAACCAAAGTGGCGTTAACTCAATATAAACTAACTATCACAGCAGTAACAGGATACATAAAACAAAAAGAAAATGGATTCTCTCAATTTTGTCAAGTATAATATTTTATTATTTAATATCTATTTATATTTTTTCTTAATCTTACTTAAAAAATGTATAATGAAAAATCATACACAATTGAAAAAAAAATTAAAAGGATTCATTTCCAAAGAGTAGAGAACTGAACTATAAATTACTTTGGGCTTTTTCGTTTCTTTACCCTCACTCATAACATGTTCTGCTAAAAAATAAAATAATGAAGTATAGCATGAAAATATGAACTTTTATTATTACTCAACAATATTTGTTTCTGTTTACAAGCCATATATAATCAAATCGGTTGGTTATGGAATAATTAAGGGGATAGATATAATGCTTCTTTGTGCTATACTAAATACATCTATTTTACTTGCTAGTTCATCAAAAATATATTTTTATATTAGAATTGGCCTCGTTTATTGTATAGGCAATGCTATTTATTTTAATTTTTCTCATTTCTTTTATATGGATACCAAATAGCAAGACTACAACACGAGTAGGCCCCCTTTAAATCACAAGAACACAAATCCAATTAAGGCAGCTAGGCCCTGCTCAATAACAAATCCAGTCAGCTAGAACAAGGGAGAACAGAACCAATAACTGCATTAGTACTAAATCATAGTACCAGCAATATGTACTATATCTGTAATTAAAATAATAACCATACCTTGTGGATTTAGGAGGAACTTTTGATATTGTGAGTTTATCATTACTACCAATTCTTTTCAGGAGTACCACCACAGTCACTGCAACAAAAATCTTTATGCTGCAAATATAAGAAAAAATAAACAAGATTGAGAATAAGCATGGCACAGTAGAATAATTTGAATAACAAAGTTAATTTAAAAATAAAAGTAGCTGCTTCTACTAATTTTTATGATGTGCAAAAAAAGATACACTCCTTCTGCATATTGATAATTCATTTTCGGTGCAATTGCAACAAGAAGAAGTATCTATTGGAAGTTGGAAACAACATCCAATATGTGCAAGATTAACATAGTAAAATAAAATTAATCAGGAATATAATTATAAAGCTATAGATGCAGGATAATGTAACAGTTTCCAAATCATACCTCTGATTAACCACCAGTGTAAACACTAGAATGCTGATGTTACATTGTCATAAGGGTAAACCAAATTTATAACGGTTCAACAACATAGAGACCAGTAATTATTATTATCAACTCAAGTTAATTAGTTCTATAAAGATTTAAGCTATAATTTAAGCTATAATTTACAAAACAAAGCTGAAAAAAGAAGAAATAGCACTCACATCTATGAAGCTATTCCCCTGCGCTAGGTTTCCATCATCAGACACTGTCCTTATCGAAATTCACATCACATTTTAACAGTTACAACAAATTTTTGAGTGAGAAGTGAATCCAAAAAGAAAAAGAGATATAGAGAGAGAGAGAGAGAGAGAGAGAGAGAGAAAGAAGTACCATCAATGGAAGGAAAGGGAGAACGAAAGAGAGGCACTAAGGATTTTGGCAGAGAAGGACAGCAAAAAGCTAGAGGAGACCTCACCGGAGGAGATCGTCGGAGGAGGAGGAGATCCCGCCGGAGGAGATCGTCAAGGAACGCATAGGATCGGAGATCGCCACACAATGGAAGCAGTAGCGTACGCAGGCATCTTCAGCAATGACCCAGTGTTTCTGAAATTAGGGTTGGAATTGGGCTTTTATATATATGGGAGATACGGCGGGTTGGAACCGCTGTAATGACCCAAAATGCCACCAAGAACAAATCACTTAACGGCAGCAACAAAAAACACCACAATATCCAAATATTATGGCAGGTTTTTAAAACCGCCATATTATAAATGTCATTTTAAACTCTTTTTTTTGTAGTGATTGCTCTACTTAGTCAACCTCTAACTATAAAGGAAAGTCAAGTGGAGATAATCAATTTGATTCCTCAAGTCCTAGTCAACTCCTAAGGAAAGACTAGCTTTAGTGGAATTCAAATCAACTAGCAACTTTCAATTATTAATCAACAAAAGAGTTTGATAACTCAAGAGTCTCCAATTACTCAAACAAAGCCAAGAGGAGAAAAATCTACTCTAGCATCCTTCCAAGCATTTAATCAAACACTTGAAAGGCATAAAAGGAAAGCAAGATAAGATTGCAAGAAAAGTAGATCTACAACCACTAATTGCAAGGAATTAACAATAGCAATCCAAATCAACAATAAAAGAACATCAAACATAAAATTGTATTAAAAGGAAAATAGAGGAATTAAGAGTGCATCAACATAAAAGTAGAGAATTACAAGAAGTTGATTACTAATCTAAGAAAGCAAAGGTAAGAGAACAAGAAATTAAGAAGGAAAAGTAAATCAAAACATGAATTAAACCTAGATCTAAGAAATCCTAATCTAGATCTAACCTAATTCTAGAGAGAAGAGAGAGCTTCTCTCTCTAAAAACTAACTAAAGCATCATCCAAACTAAACTATGACTTCCCCCCTTTGACTCCTCTTGATTTCTGCATGTAATAGGCTCAGAAACTGAGTTGGATTTAGGCTTGGGAAGCCAAGAATTTGCCCCCAGCATTTTTACTTTAATAGAGTCACGTGCGAGTATCGATGCGTACATGTGGGTCACGTGTACGCGTCGCCATGCAACTTCAAATTCACGCGTGTGCGTCGTTCCACGCTTGCGCGTCGATAAAAGCATCCCAAATCCTTGATTTTCCATGATTTCTCCACTTTGCATGCTTTTCTCTCCATTCCTTTAATCCATTCCTAGCCTTTTGAACCTGAAATCACTCAACAAATGCATCAAGTCATCTAGTGGAATCAAAGGTGAATCAAAACTAGCAAATTAAAGGACTAAAAAGCATGTTTTTACACTTAAGCACAAATTATGAGAAAGTCATGAAACTATGCTATTTCATTGAATAAATGTGGGAAAAGTGGATAAAATTCACCTAAATTAAGCACAAAATGTACCATGAAATAGTGGTGCATCAAATCGTCAATGGTCATTCAATATAAACGAGGGTGAAGCTCACACAATTCATTCTCTTTTGTGATCCTACTCAAAATGCCACAGACAAGGTCTGATCTTCCGAATCGAAGAATGAAGCTCAATATTCTAGCCTTAGTGCCACAGAAACCTCATCACCCATACCTAACCGAATTATATGTCATTTATCCTCGATTAGCCCAGATGAATTATTGGTTCAGATGATGTATTCTCAAGCTTTAGCTCAATACTATCTGGGTCAGGACTCGCAAAGAACTCATGTAGAAAAAGGGATATACCCAGTCTCATTTTGATGAAGAACGACAATACATCATAGAATAGAATCAAACATATATTAAAATAGAAACAGTAGTATTATTAATCCATACGAATCAACAGAGCTCTTAACCTTAACCTAGGAGGTTTAGTTGCTTATAATTTACAGAGAGAACAAAGGTCTAAAAGTATGATATAAGTTGATGCCTAAACCTAAGTGATCTCCTCTTTAAATAGGAGATGCTAACCCTAAAAGATGTTAATTTAAAGTTAAAAAGTACAAGGATAAACGAAACTAAGCTAAATAGTGTTGAAATCCACTTTGGGCCCACTTTAGTCTTGTGCTCGACCAAGCCTGGTGTTCAACTTAGAGTCTGGGAGTTGAACGCCAGTTAGGGGGTGAGTGCGTACTCCCTTGGTCCCTTGGTGGTGTTGAACGCCAGTCTTGGGCATTCAACGCTGGGCTTTGGTCCTTCTTGGGCATTGAATGCTAGATGTGGGCGTTCAACGCCAGTTATGGGCAGCGATCTGGAAGAGAAGTATAGACTATTATATATTGGAAGTTAGCTTTCCAACGACATTGAGAACGCATCAATTGGACCTCTGTAGCTCAATATATGCTCGTTGGAATGCACGGAGGTCAGGATCTAATAGCATCCGCTATCTTTTCTTCGTCCTTGATCAAAATCTTGCCAAGTTCGTCCAAAAATTACCTAAAATCATAAAAAAAATACAAAAACTCAAATTAGCATCCAAAAGGTGAATTTTTCACTAAAACACACTAAAACATAATAAAATTAATAAAATCTAACTGAAAATGCTGTGAAAATGCTATGAAAATGCGTATAAGATATCCACTTATCATTCATCAATTTACAAATTATTTTTAAATAAATACTCTAATCCAAGAATTAGAGATAATATAACTAATTTTCTTTATTCATAAAAATTAAAGTATTAAATTCCAAAATCTCAATTATTTAAAGTAAATCATATAAAACTTTTATTATTTTACAATTATTAACCTTTATAATTTAAATATGAAAATTATTAAATATCTGTAAAATTAGATAAAAATTCTAATTTAATTATCAAAACTTGATTTAATTAGCTTTAATAAAATAATTTCTGAAATTAAAGTCTTTAATGAATAAGTAAATTAAAATTGACTCATAATAAGATTTTTCAAAGGTTCTGGATTTTACAAGGAATGGTCTTCCCAAGATAATAGAGGCATTAGTATCTTCCTCCATGTCAAGGATTACAAAATCAGCAAAGAGTATGAATTTATCCACTTTCACCAACAAGTTCTCAACTACTCTATGTGGAAATTTAATGGAGCGATCTGCAAGTTGAAGAGAGATCCTTGTGGGCTTCACTTCATCAATTTGCATCTTTTGCTTGTCATTGCTTGTGACTTCTTTACCTACCACTTTTCTACTCCTCAAATTTATAGCCTTGCTTTCTTCTCTTGAATTTGGAATTGTGTCACTAGAAAAAGCATTAGTGGGGTTTCTCAGCAATTTGTTTGGCCAATTGGCCCATTTGAACTTCCAAGTTTCAAGCATGAAATTTGTGGTGGATTGGACAAAAATGGTGGTGTGCTGAAAGAGTTTTTCTAGAGAAATTTCAAGAGGGGAAGGTTTTTGAAGAATTTGGGATGGTTGTGATGATTGTGGTGGCTAGGATGGTTGGTAGAGAGTGTTAAAATTATTTTGATGAGGGTTGTTATTGAAGTTGTTTTACCTCTACCCTTGATTTCCACATCCAAAGTTGGGGTAATTTCTCTATCCATGGTTGTAGGTTTTAGAGAATAGATTATTGTGAGGTGGCTTACAAGAGTTCTCCATGTAATTCACTTGTTCAACAGAGGATTGGCCAAACTTACAACCTTTACCTTGAGGGATTCTACCACCCATATCATAGGTGTTACCTTTTGTACTCACTGTTGAGACTTGTATATTCCCTAGTTGCTGAGTAATTGCATTGATTTGCTAAGATATAGCCTTGTTTTGTGCTAAAATAGTATCCAATGTATCTAACTCCATCATTCCTTTCCTCTTTGATCTTTCAGAGGAATATAAGTATTGATTGTTGGCCATCATCTCAATTAACTCCAAAGCTTCATCATTGGTCTTCTTCATGTGCAGGGATTCTCTAGCGGAGTTGTCCAGTGAGTTCTTTGAAGCAAGGATAATCCCATCATAGAAAATCTAGAGTTGCACCTAATCAGAGAACATATCAGTTGGACACTTTCTCAGCATTTCCTTGTACCTCTCCCAAGCTTCATGAAGAGATTTTCCATCTTTTTGTCTGAATGTCTAAATGTTCATTCTCAACTTTGTCAACCTTTAAGGTGGAAAGAATTTGGTTAAGAACTTGCTGACCAAATTATCTCATGTTGCTATGCTCTCTTTTGGTTGAGTTTCAAGCCACTGCTTGGCCTGGTCCCCTTACAGAGAATGGGAACAACAACAACTGGTAGGCTTCAACAGGGACTCCATCAGTTTTAACTGTGTCACATATTTGGAAGAAGTTGGAGATGTGCTGGTTAGGATCTTCTTGAGGACTCTCACCAAATTGGTAATTTTGTTGTACCAAGATGATGATTTGGGGCTTCAATTCAAAGTTGTTGGTATTCACATTAGGTGTTATAATGCTACTTCTACAATTTTCAGGATTAGGAAAAGGGAAAGACCCAAAAGTCCTCCTACCTTGCTGGACATTAATGGCATTGTGGGGAATAGCATTATTGTTATTCTCTGCCATGTTGATTTTCAGTTCTTCTTCAATGACTTCTTTAATTCTCTGGTATCTAGCTTGCTTTCTTTGTCACCAGAGGGTCCTTTCAATTTTAGGATCCTATTGAAGATACTATTTATCCTTATTGTTGTGTATAAACACTTAGAAAACAAGGAACATTGAAATTCCCTACGCAAAGTGAAGGGAATTCCCAGTGAGGTAAATAACAAAAAATAAATAAAAAGAAAAAATTCTAATCTAGGTAATCAATTAATTGGTTTGTTGTTAATCTCAATTAATCCCCGGCAACAGCGCCAAAAACTTGATGCAGTTTTTCACAAACTACTATTGGCAAGTGCACCGAGTCGTATCAAGTAATACCACGGGAGTGGGTTATCATTATCACAAGAATTAATGGACTAAGAAAGCAATGATCAATTGATTAATCTAGTCAGACAATCAAAATTTAGGGTTTAAGAATTCCTTAGCATAAAAACAGTAAATAAAATCAGGCAAATAGTAAATAGTTGAGAGGGTAATATGATTAAAAGAGTTAAGGTTGTAGAGATATTAAACTTCAGAAGGAATGCTTTTCACTCTCTACTTTAATCATGCAAGATGTATCTATGGCAAATCATTAGTAATAAAATCCTAATCCCTTAGTAATTCAATTTCTCTTAACTTAATAAACCCCCAATTCCTTGATTAATTGATTATGAAAAGAGGTGAAGTATGTTCACTGATTTAAAAACCACACAATTCACAAGAGTTAACCTTAGTTGATTCGATATCACTTATCAAGTCTACTTTCAAAACTTAAAGAATTGTGAGAAGGACTTTTCAAGCTTAATTCCAGAAACAAGTTTTCAATATGATAATCAGAATTCAGTTAAGATTAGAAATATTTCTCAATAGATTCAAACCCTTGTGATGAAGAATAAAAAAATCTATCTTGAGAAAACATCAACGCATTAACTAAAAGTAGAAAAGTTATAACATTAGTCCGTTAGAATCAATAGAGCTCCTACCCTTAGCCAAGGGGATAAGTGACTCATGTTAAGCTTCAAAACCAAAAACAATATCTGAAAAATGGCCAAAAGGTCCTGCGTCAAAGTTTTGAAGAACCTTTTATACTAAACATAAAACAAAACCTAAAATTCAAATTCAAACTTCATTAAAATAAAATCAAATCAAATCTTCCGCAACTAATGTTCAACTCTCATTGTGATTCAGGTCCAAAGCTTAGTGATTCAATCCTTTAGCATGCAATGTGGGCTTAGAGTGATACTTGATTGGACTTATGGGCTTTGGGTGTATGGCATGCCCCATCATTGGCGTGTTGCATGCTATCAATTCTTCAAGCCACTGGAGCAAGCTTTTAGGTGTGTGGCATGTCCACTCCCTGGCGTGTTGAACACAAATTTTATAACACCCTTGGGAGCATCCATCTTGGGCATATGTGATGCGCATAAACTAGTTATGCTACGAATTAGGAAATTGCACGATCGGCAAAATTCCTTCCGGCAAGTGCACCGGTTATCGTCAAGTAAAAACTCACAATAGAGTGAGGTCGAATCCCACAAGGATTGGTTGAATGAGCAATTCAGAATAGAAGTGTGTTCTAGTTGAGCGGAATCAAGATTTAGATGAGAATTGCGGAATGTAAAATTGGCGGGAAAAGTAAATGACAAGAAATTGAAATGGCGGAATCTTAAATTGCATGAATTAAAGAGCAGAAACTAAATTGCTGAAATTAAAAGGGAATGGGGGTGATTGCATGAATGTACTTGCCGAATGTAAAGAGAAAGTGGAAATCAGAAATGGGGAATTCATTGGGTTATAGGAGATATTGAGATCTCCGAATCAAAACATGTTTGTCTCTTCCTCAACCAATGCGTTCATTAAATTTTGCTTGGCAATCTTATATGATTGGATCCCAATTCCTTGGCTCACCAATTCTCTCTAAAAACAAACAAATTCCCAATCCCTTGGTTTAAATGTTCATAAGAAGAGATGATGCTCGATCACTGATTATACCACACAGTTTCATGAACCACAATTTGGTAGGATTACATGTCACAATATCCATCCAAACCCCAATCCAATTCACTGTGAGAAAGCTTCTCTAGCATGAATCCTCCATTCCTTTCCCAAGGTTCCGAAGGATTCCAATTATGGGTAGTTTCTTTCCCAAGACAACTACCCAATGGAATTAGATCGAGAAGCTTTCTAACAAAATTCAAGAGAAAAGATTGAAGAAGAAGATAAACTATTATTAATTCATTGAATTACAATAGAGCTCCCTAACCCAATGAAAGGGGGTTTAGTGAGTCATAGCTCTGAATTCAATTACAAAGATATGAAAACTAGCTAAAAAGTGAAGGTCCAAGTCCTTTCTAACTTCAATTCCATCCTATTTATACACTTTCTATATTGAGCTTCTGTTGTGTTTCTTGGGCTTTGAGGCCTCTCCCTGCTTTCCTTTTGCCTTTGGTTTATGATCCATAATCTTGATGGGGCTGTTGATCCAAATTCTGTAACATTCATTGAGCCAACTTAGTGATAATCAAATAATGACACATGACTCAATAAATTGAGATTTCAAACTCATCAATCCTTCAGGCCCAATCCCATAAACCATGATATTCAATTGGGTTTCATACCAGAATAAGTTTAAGTTAATGTTTGTGCTCAAATACTAACTTAAACCACAATATTTTTGGTCCAGAAATCTTTTCCAAGAGTGGCGTTTAAGTTGCAGTTTAAGCTTAAACTGCAGCTTAAACGCCAGGCACTTCCAGTGAGGCCTTTTGTAGAAGCACGTTTAAGCTTCAGTTTAAGGTTAAACTGAAGCTTAAACGTGGAAATGGAAGAAAGCAGCCCTGGAGAGTCATGTAGTCGAACACGTTTAAGCTTCAGTTTAAGGTTAAACTGAAGCTTAAACGTGGATATAAGAAGGGCAGCCCTGGAGGTCGAACACGTTTAACCTCCAGTTTAAGGTTAAACTGGAGGTTAAACGTGGAAGCTTAGAAGGGTAGCCCTGGAGGTGTCGAACACGTTTAAGCTCCAGTTTGAGGTCAAACTGGAGCTTAAACGTGGAAATGGAGAGAGCAACCCTGGAGGAGAAAACTTGGTCGAACACGTTTAAGCTCCAGTTTGAGGTCAAACTGGAGCTTAAACGTGGAAAATGGCTCCCTGGTGCTTTTCCCATTCTGGCGTTTAACCTCCAGTTTAAGGTTAAACTGGAGGTTAAACGTGGAACTCCTTCCTGAGTGGCATTATCATTCTGGCGTTTAACCTCCAGTTTGAGGTCAAACTGGAGGTTAAACGTGGAATGCTTCTTTGGTGAGACTTTTCATTCTGGCGTTTAACCTCCAGTTTAAGGTTAAACTGGAGGTTAAACTTCAATTCCAGCATTTCTTAGCCTTCATGATTCTGGCGTTTAAGCTCCAGTTTAGGCTTAAACTGGAACTTAAACTCCACATGTGATATTCAAGCTTCCTTTATTGATTTTGTTGCTTCCTTTCTTAGCCTCTTCTTCCCTGAAATCATCCAAACAAATGCATCAAAGTCTTGCAAAATTTCATGAGAAATCTTCCATTCATAGCATTCAAGTAATATAACTAAAACTCATGGAATTTGCATCAAAATCATATTGTTTGGATGGTTCATTGCTTTGTTATTCTTTTAACCATTCTTGGTTACTTTAAGCTCAAGAAAATGCATAAAACCACTAAAACTAACAGAAAAATGCTAGTGAAACTAGCCTAAGATGCCTTGGCATCACAATACCAAACTTAATACTTGCTTGTCCCTAAGCAAGTCCTGAGTTATTTAAGAAGAAAGTATGAAACAGAAAGCAATTACATTGGCTATATTAGCAAGCATTTGAAGTTCCTCAGAAGGGTTTTATGAAGAAAGTTGCAGCATCACTTTTTCATTCTTATCAGGTAAGATTATCACTTTTTCATTGCATCCATCAAACACTGCTATGGCCTCTTGTTATTCTTATGTCCTTGGCACTTTTCTCTTCTTTGTTTTTCTTTTCTTTTTCTTAGAGCTTCTTTTGCTCCTTGTTTGCTTAGTGTCATGTGTTGCACAAGCCTTTGGTATTTTCTTTTTCTTATCAGTGCACTACACATATCCACTTTAGGCATTTTAGTTCACATTTCTTCTTGAGACATTGGTGCCCAGCACCTCTTTGTGTGACTAAATGTTTTGTATTTAGGTTGCTCTTGATAATGGACTTTTGGTTGATAATCCCGGGTTAGTTAACCCAAGTTACCAAATGTTGAAACACTCCTCAGAACCTATTCATCCAAGCATATCCTTAATACATAAACACCACAGGCATTTGTCTCAGAAGTTCAAACCATTGGTACCTAGCTTATTTTCTCAATTTTTTTTTTGCTTTTTGGTTGCCCTTTTTCAGTGGCTTTTTCTTCTTCTTTTTCTTTCTTTTTCATGGCCAAAGACATTTATTCATCAAGATCCATAGACAGTTTTCAATTTCTACACAAAGAATGATAATTCTACACTCTAATTCCAGTGATCTGACTAAACAATCAAGCATGCATACCACCACTTAATTCTACTTGATTTGTCACTAATTTAGCCAAGTTACTTTTGTTCAAACTTTTCTTTTATTTTTGGAAACAGAACAAGTATGGCAAGCACTCGTTTAAGAAGGTGAAGTTATATCCAAACATCTAGGCATTCACTTTATTCAAAGCAATAAACAGACAAATATACTAACAACTTCCCATTCCAGAAAGATTCAACATTTACAGTCTAAACCAGAACAAGCATGCTTTTGTTTGCCCTTTTTAAAGAATTATCAAGGAACAATACCACCTTGTGAAATTTCTTGATTTCTCTTTGTTGCCGGGAAACAATTTGATTTCTCCTTCTTCTCCTAATTGTTGCTTCATGCTTTAAGATCCTTGTTTCCTTTCCTGCAAAGAGTGATGAAGTTGCTTGCTTCTCAAGCACTTGAGTGGTTAGCTCAACTATGTGTGGGTAAGTATCCGAGTTTTGGTGTGCGAACACCAAACTTAGACTCCCACTTACTTCTCTATTCTTTGAGTCCTTGAGTTCTCTTTGGAATGAAGTTGCTGCTAAGGGTTCTAGGCATTTCTGTGACTGCTTAGAATGGTTGTTCCTTTCATATAATTCAAAGGTTGTTGTGTTCAGTTGATCTTTATGGTGGAACACCAAACTTAGAGTCACACATTCCCCTTTGAATTATTGATCTACGAATTCATTGTTTGGTGTGAAACACCAAACTTATTTCTTTGCAATGCACAGAAACTACTTCACCCTTCTTATTGAAACAAATAAAAGAAACAGCAAAAGGGTATTACCTCAGGTTGGGTTGCCTCCCAACAAGCGCTTCTTTAACGTCATTAGCTTGACGGTCAGCTTCCTCGTTAGGGTGGATTGTAGTGCTTGACGTCTTCTCCTCTCACTATGCAAACGTCTCCACTTGATTCCTTCATGACCTCTAAATGTTCCAGAGAAAGAACTTTCCTGATTGTGAACACTTGAGGGAGCTGGGAAGGAATGGTTTTGAGGTCAGGTGGGATTTGCAGATAATGACTTGATATCACTTTATCTCCCGGAGAAAAACCTTCAGTGGGAATTTTCTTGTTTCTCCACCCTCTTGGCAATCTCCCTATCACTCTTCCCTTTCTCTTGAGGATTTCTTCATTGACCCTTATCTCAGGAGGATCCTTCTGATCTGTTTCCACTGATTCTTGTGGCTTTAACTCTTGCAACTCTTGTTTGCCTTCCAAGAACTGTTTTAGAGTTTCAGCTGCTGGATTACTTTCCTCCAAACACAGATGGCTACCATCATCCTTAGGCTTTTCAGGTTCTGGTTCAGGCTCAGATGCAGGTTTGAAAACTTTGAAAATGAGCTGTTCATCATGTATTCTCAGAATTAGCTCTCCTTGTTCTACATCTATGAGCGCTCTAGTAGTGGCTAGAAATGGTCTGCCCAGAATTATAGGGTGTAAGTAGCTTTCCTCCATGTCCACAATGACAAAGTCTGTGGGGAGGTAATAATCCCCCACTTTCACCAGCACATTTTCAACTACCCCTTCAGCTTGCTTCTGAGTTTTGTCAGCCAGTTGTATGATTACATCAGTGGATCTCACCTCATTCAGTTGTAGCCTCTTCATAAGAGTTAGAGGCATCACATTTATGCTAGCTCCTAGATCACAGAATCCTCTGTCAATTTTTGTTTCCCCTATGATGCAAGGGATATGAAAACTTCCTGGGTCCGTTTTCTTAGAGAGTGTGTCCTTCTTGATGAGAGCACTGCATTCTTTGTTCATTGTTAACGTTTGTCCTCCCTTCAAAACTCTTTTCTTGCTTAACAATTCTTTTAAATACTTGATGTGTGTAGGCATTTGATGGAGAATCTCAAGAAAGGGAATATTGACATGAAGAGAGTTAAATGTCTCTAAAAACCTTGAATAGGTTTTCTCTTTTTCACCTCCTCCTAACCTCTGAGGAAATGGTGCTTTTGGTTGGTATATTTCCATCATGCCTTTTTGCAGTTCCTTGGCTTGCTCAATTCCACTTTCCTGCTTAACTTCTTCCACACCTTCCTTCAAGATTTCTGGCTCCTGCTCTGAGGGCCTGATTCCTTCTTCTTCTGAAACTTCCTTCAATATGGTAATGGCCTTGCATTCTTCCCATCTCACTCTCTTTTGTTCCCCTTTAGGATTCTTTTCTGTGTCACTAGGGAACACTGCAGTTGATTTGACGGCCTGTTGAGATAGCTCTCCTACTTGAGACTCCATCCTCTTGAGTTTTTCACCATGGTTTCTTAAGGTAGCTCTCACATCATCCCTGAAGCTTTTCAATTCAGTTATGTCTTGACTCATGGTTGCCATCATTCCTTCTATCCAGTTTAATTGATCTTGAAATTGTTGGTTCGGATTAAGTTGGGTAGGTTGATTATTTTGGCCATGATATGATGGTTGGGGGTAAGTGTTTTGTGTGGCTTGGTATGATCTTTGGTTGGAGTTTTGGTATGTGGAATTGTTATGTTGGTTGTAGTTGTAAGGTTTGTGGTTTTGTGGTTGGGTTTGTTGGTTCCCCCACCCAAAGTTTGGGTGATTTTTCCATCCTGGGTTGTAAGTGTTGGAGTGTGGATCATATGATTGCCTCTGTTGGTTTCCCACATAGTTGGCCTCTTCCCAATCACCTCCTTCAATGCTTACTTCCTCTTGATCTTGTGTGTGTATTGCAGCCACTTGCTTTGTTTCTAATTGCCTGGTAAGCTCTGCTAGTTGCTTGGCAAACACCTTGTTTTGTGCTAGAATTGTATCAACATGGTTCAGCTCCATGACTCCCTTAGTGTTGTGCCTTTCTGATGCATAGTAGTACTCATTCTCAGCCACTGTTTCAATCACTTCAATGGCCTCTTCCACAGTCTTTTTCCTGTTCAATGAACCTCCTGATGAATGGTCTACAGCCTTCCTTGATTCATAAGAGAGTCCATCATAGAAAATATGCAATTGCACCCAATCATGGAACATGTCTGGTGGGCATTTCCTTGTCAAGTCCTTGAATCTCTCCCATGCCTCGTAGAGAGTCTCACCATCTTGTTGTCTAAAAGTCTGAACCTCAGATCGAAGCCTATTGACCTTTTGTGGGGGGTAGAAACGTGCCAGAAACTTGCTTTCCACCTCATCCCATGTTGTTAGACTCCCCCTTGGGAATGATTCCAGCCACTTAGCTGCCTTGTCCCTAAGTGAAAATGGGAACAAAAGCAGTTTATATGCATCTTCCTGGACTCCATTGGACTTCACAGTGTCACAAATTCTCAGGAATTTTGTGAGATGTTGGTTTGGGTCTTCATTAGCACTTCCACCAAATGAACAATGATTCTCCACAAGTGATATTAGCTGTGGTTTCAGTTCAAAATTGTTGGCCTGAATGGGTGATTTCTGGATGCTGCTACCACAATTCCCAGAGGTTGGGTTTATGTATGAACTAAGAACCCTCCTCTCAGGAATGGCATTGTTTCCATCAGCTCTCTCATGGTTGTGAACTTCTCTATCCATGTTGAGATCTAAAGCTTCCTCAAAATTGTCCTCAGATTCTCCTTCAGATTCCTCTTCTCCCACTACTCTCTTCCCTCTTGCTTCCCTTCTCAGTCTATGAAGGGTCCTCTCTGGTTCGGTATATGGAGGAGTTGATGTCTCTCCTCTCCTACCTGTCATACAAGAACACAGCACAGGCACAAACAAGTGAAATACTCTTGGTTAATGGAAGAGTATGGTTAGAGCAATTGAGGAATTAATTCAAACAGTTAGTGAGTCAGTGAGTTAGTTGCTTGAATTTAAAGGCATAAAGAAAGAAAGCATGTAACCGAGTGCAGAAATTAAAATTCAACAAGTAACTTGAACAGAATTAACAAAGCAAGAAAAATTGCTCAATCTAGTTAACTTCCAATTTGAGAATTGTCAATCGAAAACCAATCCCCGGCAACGGCGCCATAAACTTGATGCGCATAAACTAGTTATGCTACGAATTAGGAAATTGCACGATCGGCAAAATTCCTTCCGGCAAGTGCACCGGTTATCGTCAAGTAAAAACTCACAATAGAGTGAGGTCGAATCCCACAAGGATTGGTTGAATGAGCAATTCAGATTAGAAGTGCGTTCTAGTTGAGTGGAATCAAGATTTAGATGAGAATTGCGGAATGTAAAATTGGCGGGAAAAGTAAATGACAAGAAATTGAAATGGCGGAATCTTAAATTGCATGAATTAAAGAGCAGAAACTAAATTGCTGAAATTAAAAGGGAATGGGGGTGATTGTATGAATGTACTTGCCGAATGTAAAGAGAAAGTGGAAATCAGAAATGGGGAATTCATTGGGTTATAGGAGATATTGAGATCTCCGAATCAAAACATGTTTGTCTCTTCCTCAACCAATGCGTTCATTAAATTTTGCTTGGCAATCTTATATGATTGGATCCCAATTCCTTGGCTCACCAATTCTCTCTAAAAACAAACAAATTCCCAATCCCTTGGTTTAAATGTTCATAAGAAGAGATGATGCTCGATCACTGATTATACCACACAGTTTCATGAACCACAATTTGGTAGGATTACATGTCACAATATCCATCCAAACCCCAATCCAATTCACTGTGAGAAAGCTTCTCTAGCATGAATCCTCCATTCCTTTCCCAAGGTTCCGAAGGATTCCAATTATGGGTAGTTTCTTTCCCAAGACAACTACCCAATGGAATTAGATCGAGAAGCTTTCTAACAAAATTCAAGAGAAAAGATTGAAGAAAAAGATAAACTATTATTGATTCATTGAATTACAATAGAGCTCCCTAACCCAATGAAAGGGGGTTTAGTGAGTCATAGCTCTGAATTCAATTACAAAGATATGAAAACTAGCTAAAAAGTGAAGGTCCAAGTCCTTTCTAACTTCAATTCCATCCTATTTATACACTTTCTATATTGAGCTTCTGTTGTGTTTCTTGGGCTTTGAGGCCTCTCCCTGCTTTCCTTTTGCCTTTGGTTTATGATCCATAATCTTGATGGGGCTGTTGATCCAAATTCTGTAACATTCATTGAGCCAACTTAGTGATAATCAAATAATGACACATGACTCAATAAATTGAGATTTCAAACTCATCAATCCTTCAGGCCCAATCCCATAAACCATGATATTCAATTGGGTTTCATACCAGAATAAGTTTAAGTTAATGTTTGTGCTCAAATACTAACTTAAACCACAATATTTTTGGTCCAGAAACCTTTTCCAAGAGTGGCGTTTAAGTTGCAGTTTAAGCTTAAACTGCAGCTTAAACGCCAGACACTTCCAGTGAGGCCTTTTGTAGAAGCACGTTTAAGCTTCAGTTTAAGGTTAAACTGAAGCTTAAACGTGGAAATGGAAGAAAGCAGCCCTGGAGAGTCATGTAGTCGAACACGTTTAAGCTTCAGTTTAAGGTTAAACTGAAGCTTAAACGTGGATATAAGAAGGGCAGCCCTGGAGGTCGAACACGTTTAACCTCCAGTTTAAGGTTAAACTGGAGGTTAAACGTGGAAGCTTAGAAGGGTAGCCCTGGAGGTGTCGAACACGTTTAAGCTCCAGTTTGAGGTCAAACTGGAGCTTAAACGTGGAAATGGAGAGAGCAACCCTGGAGGAGAAAACTTGGTCGAACACGTTTAAGCTCCAGTTTGAGGTCAAACTGGAGCTTAAACGTGGAAAATGGCTCCCTGGTGCTTTTCCCATTCTGGCGTTTAACCTCCAGTTTAAGGTTAAACTGGAGGTTAAACGTGGAACTCCTTCCTGAGTGGCATTATCATTCTGGCGTTTAACCTCCAGTTTGAGGTCAAACTGGAGGTTAAACGTGGAATGCTTCTTTGGTGAGACTTTTCATTCTGGCGTTTAACCTCCAGTTTAAGGTTAAACTGGAGGTTAAACTTCAATTCCAGCATTTCTTAGCCTTCATGATTCTGGCGTTTAAGCTCCAGTTTAGGCTTAAACTGGAACTTAAACTCCACATGTGATATTCAAGCTTCCTTTATTGATTTTGTTGCTTCCTTTCTTAGCCTCTTCTTCCCTGAAATCATCCAAACAAATGCATCAAAGTCTTGCAAAATTTCATGAGAAATCTTCCATTCATAGCATTCAAGTAATATAACTAAAACTCATGGAATTTGCGTCAAAATCATATTGTTTGGATGGTTCATTGCTTTGTTATTCTTTTAACCATTCTTGGTTACTTTAAGCTCAAGAAAATGCATAAAACCACTAAAACTAACAGAAAAATGCTAGTGAAACTAGCCTAAGATGCCTTGGCATCAATATGGCACGCCTACTCCATGGTGTGTTGCATGCCAACTTTTACCATTGGACAAGGCTTTGAAGGCGTATAAAAATGGCATGCCCTTGTTGATTGGCATGTGGTATGCCACAAAAATGGTTGATCCTGGAGGTGTCCTTGGGTGTGTGGCATGCCCTGCCTTGGCATGTTGCACACGTACTTTCTTGCTTGGCATGGGAGTCCTTCCTTGGGCATGTGGCTTGCCCAACTTTGGCATGTTGTACACCCATTTTATGCCTTGAAGTGCCTTAAATTTGAGCAAAATTTAGCCCAACATGCCCTGCCCTTGCATTGGCGTGTGGCACACCACTTTCTTGCTTGGCCTGGGGTTGCTTGTTCTTTGGCGTGTGGCATGCCCTCTTGTTAGCGTGTGGCATCCCACCTTCAACATTTGCCTTGGGTTGCTCTTCGGAGGTGTGTGGCACGCCCTTGCATTGGCGTGTTGCATGCCACCTTCAACACCAATCCTGGGAGCTTATCTTGGACGTGTGCTCTTGCTGGCATGTTGCACACCACCTCCAATTTCAATCCTGAGAGCTCTCCTTGGGCGTGTGGCACATCCTTGTCCTAGCATTTTGCACGCCAGATTTGGCTGCTTGATTGCTTGATCCTTGAGGTGTGTCAAAGGCGTGTGGCACACCTTGAATTGGTGAGTTTGGAACCTCTGGAGGGTTGGCTGATGGAGGATAAGTGTCGGTATAGAATTTACTAAGAGAATTCCGTTTTAAGCATAGTCTAAACCAACAATCTATCTTCAATCAAACTTAGAAAGTGTGTCCCAACAATAAAATTAGTAACCGGGAGTGAAATCCCGGGTCATTTTCCCTAGGAGTTGACATAAGATGCACATCATTGGTTAGGGGTTCCTTGGGGATGTTTGGAGTTGAATGCAAGAGAAGTAAACAAATAAAAATCAAAGCAATTAACAATTAACAATAAAACAATGTAAAAACCTTGGCTAGGAGTGAGAATTGGAATTCCTATCTTCATTATCATCATCAATTATGACAAGAATTGTCCATTTCTCCCACTTAATTAACCTCTAACAATGAAGGAAAGTCAAGTGGTATAATTGACTCTAATCCACACATCCTAGTCAAATCCTAGTGAAAGACTAGCTTTAGTGGAATTCAAGTCAACTAGCAACTTTCAATTATCAATCAACAAAAGACTTTAACAATTCAAGAGTTTCCCATTGCTCAACCCCCAAGCCAAGAGTGGAAATCTACTCCATAGCCATAAGTGACATTTTCTCAAACACTTGGTGAGCAAGAATAAAAGACATTATAAAATTGAGAAAGAAATTCAAATTAAAGCTATCCACTACAAACAACTAACAATAACAAGGCAATTAACAACAATGAACATGAAATTCCTCAATGCATTAATAGAAATCAATCTCAACAAGATCCAATTTCAAGATCCAAAATAACTAGAATAACAATAACACTAAATGAAATTAGAGGATGGAAACTACAAATTAAAGCAATCTAAAATTGGAATTAACACATAGCTAACCAAAAGATCCAAGAGAAATTGAATTGAGAACACTAAAACCTAGAGAGAAGTGAGAGTTTCTCTCTCTAGAATTTAAACTAAAACTAAAACTAAAGTGTGTGGTGATTGATACCATTCTCTTTAACTCCCAGCCTCTTATCCTTAAATTAGGCTCGAAACTAGGCCAAAAAATCAACTCAGAAATTGCCCCCAGTATTTTCTCTTTAATGAGGCACGTGGCGCTTGTCGTGCGTACGCTTCAGCCACGCGTACGCGTTTCTTGGATAATGCTCTGACCACGCGTACGCGTCAGTCACGTGTACGCGTCGAATGGACGTTGTACTTAGTCACGTGCACGCATTAGCCATGCATACGCATTGTCACCAGCTTCTCAAATCTTTAATTCACTATAAGAAAAAGCAATATTTGTAACAAAAAAATTGTTACAAAAAATCAAAATTTTGAAACAAAAGGATTTTATAACAAAAAAAGAGGCCGTTGCAGTATGTCCTGTTACAAAAAGTTTTTGTAACAAAAAATGGAACTATTACAATTCAAAGTAATATTTTGTAACAAATTTTTCTGATAACAAAAACCAAAAGTCGTTACAAAAGTGATAACAAATTTTGATCTTCAAAATATTTTTGGTGACAATATATTTTTTCCTATCATAAAATTTTGTTACAAAATGTAACTTGATTTTGTAACACTTTTTTCTTTAGTTACAAAACACTATTTATTTTGTAATAATTTTTTTAAATACAAATTACACACATAATTTGCCAAATTATATTAGTTTTTTAATTAATTAATATATTAACTAATTTACTCAGCAAGTCAACATTTATATAATATATAATAACATAGATAGTTCAAATATTTTTCATTTAACTAAGATTATTTTATAAATCTTCAACATATAAACTTTAAAGTACAAACTAACAAGACACATTGAAGAACCCTAATAAACTAGATAGATACATAGGACAAGAAAAATAAGGAATTATAAATCTCCAAAATGTAAACTACAAATTATAACTCTATCATGTTCATAGAGCTCCTTTCTCATGGAGAAGCTTCTAGTAAGTGCCACACACCTGAAAAGACCACCAACCATAAAACACTAGCTTAAGAAACAAGATTTGTTTTTCCTTTAAAAATGCACAGAAAAAACAAAAAACTATACTCATATTATTCAACAATGAATATGAACTCTAAAATTCTTACCATGTCCTTTCCCAACCCCATGGCTTCTAGTAACTCATTTTGTCCAGCATTAGAATGATAACATGCTCTATATTACTACTTAATAAATCACTCCAAAAGTCAGTTGCATGATAAATTAATAGTTAAGAATACCTTTCTACATATGGGTGTATATATAAAGTAATAAACATAAACTGATATAGCTCTTCCATTAGTTCTATGACTAGATGGTCCTGGGCTAGAATGAGTACTTATAATTTCTTGCTCTTTACCATCTGCCTGAGCTGAAATATTCTGCCAAACAAGTGATAGACAAGAAGATTATGTATAGTCACAAAAAGAAAGTAACAATTAACAAAATAACAAATTAAAAATTTCATAACAGGGAAAAGTCATATTTTTAGTCCTTGATAAACTCATACAGTTAATAATAAAGAATAAAAATAAGCCCCACCGGATTGGTTTCCATTCTCCTAAAGATGATGCTAATCATCAGTGTCAGCATAGCCTTTGATGCTGCTTGGTTTATAGGACTCTTGCTACAAAGGCAAAGAATGAATCTGAGTACTATAGATTAATAACTAATTAAATATAAGCATCAAAGACAACATAGAAATGAGAATACCTATTTAGTGCAATATTGTAGCATACTCTGATAACTCCCAAGAAGGGTTCGTCATGCACTGAATAACACAAAATAAGGATAGTTAATTATACATAAAGAAGAAAGAAATATGTAAATAAACATATACGAAGAAGAGAAAAAAGTGGCCTAGAGAACCATGGTGTGGTTTGAAAACCTGAGGACCGATATGATGATCAGGGTGACATAGCTGTGTAAATAGCAATACTCTAAGCTTCTAGCTGAAATGAAAACAGGCTTGTATTGTCTCTATGATGGAGTTTTTCTCCCTTTTCCTTAACACAGCAGTTTTGCATAATTTGTTTACCAGTCAGCCTAATCAGAGCTCTTACACGTCTCAATTCTCAATTTCAGTGTAATTGAATTCCATAGAAAGATGAGGAGATTTAACTTAAATGAAAAACTAATAGTGAAACAGATTTAAACAAATTTCGGCAGCATTTCAGTAGCAATTTAGCATATTTCTCAAATTCACTCAATTAAATCAATATCCATATGAATACAATAATAATTAAACAAAATTCACATATTCATCCATATGAAATAAGCAACAAACAACTTGAGTGCACAATCTAAATTCATCACATTGATGACAAGTCATCTTATAATAGTTTTACAAGCATTTTCATTAGTTTCATTAGGTTTTATGCATTTTCTTGCACAATAAGTAAGTAATTGGAGTGGATTTTCATGATTATCTTGAATCAATCAAACATCATTCATTTTACATAAAATCATAGGTTTTATGCTAGAATTAATTGATTAATTAAAAGATGCAAAGATCTAGTTATTTTGGTGGGACTTTGATTAGTTGTTTGGTTGCTTGTAGGTGAAGAAGTGATAGAAAGAGGAATTTTTGGCATGCTCTTGAAGTTGGAGCACGCTTTGGACCTTAGGCCACGCTTTCAAAAGCGTGGCCTATGACATTAAAGCGTTGCGCTCAACCAAGGAAGCAAAGGTAGCGTTCTAAAGAGTGAACGCTACGTTCACTATTGCTACCTTTATCGTGACCCCAGGAGCTAACCAAGCAAGGCAAGGCATAGCAAGGAGTAGCGCTCAAGAATTGCAACGGAGCGCCCAAGAGAGGAACCAAGCAGCACGCACCAAACATGCGCTGGCCAAGGCTCGAAGAGGGGGCACCAAGAGGAAAGCTGGGCGCATCAAGACAAGGGGAGTAGTGCTCAAAAATTCGAGCGTAACGCTCCCTTTTGCTACCTTTTTCGTGCTCTCTTGGCCAAGGATAGCTAGGTTTAAAGCTAGCCAAGGAAGGAGCGCTCACAAATTCAAACGTAGCGCTCCCTTTCTTCAACGTTTTCGTGCCACTCATGAAGAGCTAGCCAAGGAAAGCAAAGCTCACCCAGGGAAGCAAATGAATGTAGCACTCAAAGAATGAGCAGAACGTTCACTTAGTGAACGCTATGGACAAGGAGGCTTGGCTCACCAAGGCTAAGTGAACATAACGTTCACTATACCAAACGGAGCGCTCCCCTGGAAGCTGACCCATGCCTCCAACTAAATTGAACCAAGGCCAACCGGACCTATCTCTCTTCAAATCCAAAAACCAAAAGGCCCACTCCAAGCTTTGAAGACCAAAATAGAAAGTGTATAAATAGGATTAAGTTTGATTTGTAAAGGACCTTTTTTCTCATTTTTAGTTTTACCTTTAGCTCATTTTTAATTTTCACTTTGGAATTTTCATTTGGGATTGGGGAATTTGGATCAAGTTTTCTTTCTGCATTTTTCTTTCTTCTGCAACTTTTACTTTCTATTCTTGGAATTGGAATTGAGATTGAAGAGCTCCATTGATTCTAAATCTGAGAATCATCTTTCACTCTTCTTTTCAATTGTTCTAAGAATTGGATCTGAGTTTAGTTTTCTGTTTTCATTTTCTTCTTCTGCAAATTCTACTTTGGGTTTTTGAATTGAGATTAAAGAATTCCATTGAATCTGGATCTGAGAATCATCTTTGCTTTTCTTTCATATAGTTTTGGGAATTGGAGAATTGGATCTAAGTTTCATTTACTGTTTTCTTTTTCATTTCTTCTGCAATTACTTTTCTGCTTGATCAAGAGAGCAATTGACATCTAGATCTCCTTTCTAATCTCATTTCTCTTCTTCGATCTTCAATTTCTCTTTTGGATATCATAAGTGATTCAAGTTTTCTTACTCTTTTGATTCATCAAGCAATTTTACATTTCTGTTTGGCTGTTGAGCTGAATTCCTTCATCTCAGAGCTTTCTGATCTTCTTTAATTTACATTTTCTTGTTGAATTCTAAATCCCAGTACCCAAATCCCTTTTACTCTTCAAGCAATTTACATTTCTCAGCAATTTAGATTCAGCAAAATTTACATTTCTTGCACTTTAAGTTTTTACAATTTACTTTTCTTACAATTTAAGTTTCAGCTCTTTTACTTTCTTGTTCGTTAAGTTACTTGCAATTTACCTATTATTATTCTGCTCAAAGGAGGGTTCTAGCCTCAAAGGAGGGTTCTAGCCTCCTATACTTTCCCTAACCCAAGACACTGTGGGAGTAGCATACTTACTCCAAATATCAATGCAAACAACTTTGAATTGGAGCCTCAACTCATCACACTGGTGCAAAACAACTGTTCTTATGGAGGAGGCCCTTTGGAGGATCCAAACCAGCACCTATCCACCTTTCTGAGGCTATGTAACACAGTGAAAACCAATGGTGTGCATGCTGATATTTACAAGCTGTTGCTATTTCTATTTTTCCTGGGAGACAAAGCTACTTAATGGTTGGAGGCATTTCCAAGAGAAAGCATCAACAATTGGGAGGATCTAGTGAACAAGTTCCTAACCAAGTTTTATCCTCCCCAAAGGATCATCAGACTCAAAACAGAGGTCCAAACATTCACTCAGATGGATGGAGAGTCATTGTATGATGCCTGGGAAAGATACAAAACTTTACTCAGGAAATGTCCACCAGAGATGTTCAACGAATGGGATAAACTTCAAAACTTCTATGAAAGATTGACATTGAGAGCTTAAGAGGCACTTGACTACTCAGCAAGGGGTTCATTACAACTCATGAAGATAGCTGTGGAGGCTCAGAACTTCATTGACACTGTAACAAATAACCAATACTTCTATGGTCATCAAAGGCAATGCCAACCAGCACAAAGGAAGGGTGTATTGGAGCTGGAAGGTGTGGATACCATCTTAGCTCAAAATAAGGTGATGCATCAACAGATTCAACAACAAATGGAGATGATGGCTAAGAGGATTGATGGACTTCAAGTTGCAGTAGTGAATACTCCAAATCAACCATCATAGGGGCAAAATAAGGAGCTCTATGAAGAGCAGCAACAAGAGCAAGTCAATTATATGCACAACCAAGGAGTTAATCAAAATGAATTCCATGGAGATACCTACAACTCATCCTGAAGGAACCACCCCCAATTTGAGGTGGGGAGATAATCACAATCAAAACCAACAGTCTTGGCAGAGAAACTCAAACCAAAATAATTCTAGAAACACAAACCATCAAAACCATCAAAACACTAACCAAAACCAATACAGAAAACCATAAAACAATCAACCTCAATCCAACTACCCATCCAATGCCCAAAATAACTACCATCCACCCTCAACATCATAATCAACCACAACCACCCCAAGAATCTCAAAGGATCTCCAACTTGGAGATACTGATGGAAAAGATGATGAAACATCAAGAGGTAACCAGTAAGAACCATGAAGCTTCAATGCAAAACTTAGAAAGGCAAATTGGCCAGTTATCCAAGCAAGCAGTGATTGAGAGGCCAACCAATGCATTGCCAAGTGACACCATTCCCAACTCCAAAGAAGAATGCAAGGCCATTCAACTAAGGAGTGGAAGAACTCTGGTAAATGACAAGAGGCCAGCTGAGAAAGAAACTAACAAAAAGCCTGGGGAGAATGAGGTTGGCAACAAAAAGCAAGAAGGAGAAAAAGGCAAGCAAGATCAAGAGAAGCTCAAGGAGAAAGAGGAACCTCAAGCTTCAAAGAAAGGAAAGGAAGTCATGGAGGAACGGTCACAAGAATAGAGGACAATGGTGAAGACTTACACTCCTCCTTTGCCATACCCTCAAAGATTGCAGAAGGAGATCAAAGATCAACAGTTCCCCAAGTTCCTAAAAGTGTTTAAGAAGCTGGAGATCAATATTCCACTTGCTGAAGCTCTAGAACAAATGCCTTTATATGCAAAATTCCTCAAAGAGCTTATCAACAAGAAGAGAAGCTGGAATGAGAGAGAGACAGTGATCTTAACCCAAGAATGCAGTGCATTAGTTCAAGAAGGCATTCCACCAAAGCTCAAAGACCCTGGGAGTTTCTACTTGCCTTGCACCATTGGTAACACAATCATTGACAAGGCACTATTTGATTTGGGCTCAAGTATTAACCTCATGCCTCTGTCTATGATGAGAAGGCTATCTATAGAAGAAGTGAAGCCTACACATATGTCATTGGAGCTAGTGGATAGATCTTTGGTAATTCCTGAGGGGGTGATTGAAAATCTCTTGGTTAGAGTGGGAAAATTCATATTTTCTATAGATTTTGTAATCCTGGACTTAGGAGAAGAGGAGAATGACTCTCTGATATTAGGAAGACCTTTCCTGGCCACAACAAGGGCAATTATTGATGTGGAACAAGGAGAATTGACTCTGAGGGTAAATGATGAGAAGATCACTTTGAATGTCTTCTAAGAAGTACAACCTACTGTTAAGAAGAAAAGCTGCATGAGGGCTGAAGAAGAAGATTTACAGTAGAAAGAAAAACCCAATGAATAGATCATCAGCTCATCTGCAAAGCAAGAGATGGACAGTGTAGAAGAAAAAGAGGGTAAGGAACATGTAAAGGCTGAGAAAAGAAGGCAGGAAGGGGTTGAAGACTTAATTATTGAGAAGGAGGTCCCTGACATAAAGCCTGCTGCAAAGAAAGAAGGACAAGTGAAGAAGGGAAAGAAGAGTAAGAAAAGGGTCCCAAAAGGGTGGAAGAACAAGAAGATACCAACTAAAGGATTCTCAAAAGGTGACAAAGTGAGATTGATATACCAGCAGTTGGAGACAAATCCACAAACTGATGATTACTACACCATCAACAAGATACTCTCAATAGAGCGTGTGGAGATTGACCATCAATGTACAGGAAGAAGGCTCACAGTAAGAGGAGACAAATTGAGGCACCACAATCATCAACCACCCTAACAAGGGACTAATGTCAAGCTAGTGATAATAAAAGAGCGCTCCATGGGAGGCAGCCCATGATTTAATGTTCTTGCTGTTATTTTAATTTCAATAATTACTAGTTTTTCTAGCATAAGTTTGAGCTCTCATGAGTGGATTTAATAATTGCACATATCATTTTAGAGCATATGTTTGACTCCTAAGTTTGGTGTGCCTAAAGGCACTTTAAAATAGCTTTTCAAGCATGATTGATCATAAAACCAACTTAAGATATATACTCATTCATTTTTGTTTAAGTATATAGCCAAACCTTAAGTTTGGTGTCTGTATATGCTATGAATTTCAAAAAAGTCATTTTTACTCAACGGTTCAAATTTATGAATAGATAAACCATACATTGCATCATTTTATGAGTTTATGGTAGCATGGTAGCAAATAAAGTGTTCCTTATAATGAATATACTAATTATGATAGATATTCATTAGATTTCATATAAATCACTTAGAAGAAAACAAGTTTGGTGTTCACCAAAATTTTGTTTAATTTCTAAGAGGCATGGTTGGTTATTCACACATAAGGAACGCATAGCAACATTTTCTTTATATATATATATATAATACACCACCACCGTATGACATTTGAAAGTTTAAGCTCACTATTTGTTGGTTTACATGGATAGGAATGGTGAAATTTGAAAAAAAGGACAAAAGGGGCATGCACGGTCACCACAAGATGAAAAAGGGAGTCACATGTGCCTAGGAAAGTGTGTTCTCTTGAGAAAAAAACCTGCATGATTTAGCATTTTGGAGGCCAAACCACATGCACCGAATGGAGAAGCAATCCTTGTCTTCAACCATATCCACATGCACACCATCCACTTCATGGATCCTCAACAATATTTTGCTCAATCCTCACCCTTCATTGCCAAATAACCGAGCCAATGCTTCCCTCCAACAATACCTCCACTTCTATAAATTGGCAGCAGCATTCCTTAAGCCACACACCTTGCTTTCTTCGTATAAATCCTCCAACTCTTTTCTTTGTTTAATGCCTTGGCTACAAATTGGTAGTAGCACTTCTTAAGCTCACAGAACCTTTGTTCTCTTCATATATTCATCCAACACACTTTTGCTTTCTTCGTGCAAATCCTCCACAAGACCTACATTGTTCTTCTCTCACCCAAAGACACCACACAACACCTTACCTTCCATTCCTTCCCTCACAATCGTGCCTTAACCGAAGCCTATCTTCTCTTCTTCTTCCTTTCCTTCTTAACATATGGCTTCCTCAAGTTCTAGAAGAAGGAAAGGAAAGGAACCAATAGTGGCCGAACCACCAATCTATGATACTAAGAAATTTAAGTCTCAATTCCATGAATCAAGGTATTGTAGGATAATGGAATCAAAGAAAGTCATTCCAGAGACGGGGTTCAGACTGAAAGATGGAGAATATCCCATCATGAGAAGAATAGAGGCAGAAAGGAGATGGGAACTTTTTTGTGAACCTCTCACAGACATCAGTTCAGTCATGATAAGGGAATTTTATGCAAATGCTGTGAGGACAAGCAAAGACAACCCTCCCTATAAGAGTTATGTTAGGGGGGTTGAGGTAGATTTTAGCCCACCATCTATTATGAGAGTCCTACAGATAAGGGTGATATCATATGGAGAACCCAGTTTTGAGGAAAGACTGCAGGGTGAGAATGACCCTGATGAGATATTAAATGGGTTGTGTTTTGAAGGCAAGGATTGGAAAAGGGACTCAGAGGGAGCTATAAGCCACTTGAAAAGAATGGATCTCACACCAAAAGTCAAAGGTTTGTATGAGATAGTGAGAAGATCCATCCTCCCTACTACAAATACATTTGAAGTCACAATCAAGAGAGCAATTCTGACCTATTGCATACTTAGGGGAGGAGAAGTCAATGTCCCACAGCTCATCGCGGATAGTATTCAAGAAATAGCTGAGGATACTGGTAAAAGTAGACTTGGTCACCCAAGCACTATTCTGAGGCTGTGAAAAAGAGCTGGAGTACTCTTTGAGGATGAAAATACTGAGAAGGTAAAAGGGAGCAGAGGGATTACCAAGCAAAGCATGGAGGGTGTCACTGATGACACTGACAATCAGCAAGAGAGGAGAGCTCAAGAAAGAAGGAAAAGACCACAAGTGGAGGGGGAACAAGCTCCTGGTGTAATGGACCTGAGCCAATTACAAAGGGCCATTGAAGAAATGTCTCAACAACACATGAGAGCACAGGAGCAATATCTGAGGTAACAAGAGCAATACTTGCAACAACAAGAGCAGTATTTGAAGGATCGTGAGCAACAACTGCATTGGCAGCAGCAAATGATGGAGAATCAAGAAAACTTCCAGCTTCAGATGTTAGATCAACAGAGTGAGTTTCAAGCAAAAATTCTTGAGGGGCAAAAGGAACAATCATCAAACATTCAAGAATCAGTTAATGGATTGTTCCTACGACAGGCTAAGTACAGGGAGTACACCCAAAATCTCTACCAATCGAAAAACATATATCATACAATTGGAGAGCATAGGTATGTGGACAGAATGGAGTATGACATAGCAACTCAAGCAAAGTTGGACTATGTAGTCCATAGCATGCCAGTATTGAACCAACAGATCAAGCCATTTGAGCAATGCCAAGAGTTGATAGATCATCAGAGAGCACTAGCCAATAAACAGACAGCATACATGCAACAAGGATTGAAGGATGATGGGCTCTGGGATCAGGTAGAAAAAATTTGGGATCGAAGGTGCCCTGTTGAAGAACCCGAAGAAAGAAAGAAGAAGAAGAAAGGAGAAAGCAGCAAAGGAAAAGAGCACGACAACTAGAGGTGGTGGAGTTCTTTTTATAGTTTTAACTAAATAAGGATGATGCATATCTGAAACATGATATGCCTCCAAATGTTTTATGTTCTGCATTTTCATATCTTGAGTAGTTTTCTTGTTAGGATTTGCATTATACTTGTTATCACTCATCTGCTTTAAATTCATGTTTTGTCTCCCTTTTTGCATCAATAAGAGAAAATGTTTGAAAAAGAAAGTGATTGTCCAATGTTGTAGGAATTAGAATAAAGATTTGTGGTGGTAATTGTTTGATTAAGATGATAAGCTCAACAATAAATGCTGCATAATAGAATGTTCTTTGTAGTGTGAACTTGGTTGTTGTCATAAAACCTTTTATAAATGAAATTCCCTGGAACATGAAGCAAAGTAAGAAAGAAAAAGAAAAGAAAAGCCAAGAAATGGCAAAGAAACAAATAATAAGGCTAGACACCAATAGCTTGGACCTTAGGACATATGTCTGTGGTGCTTTTTGTACTAGGATATGCTTGGACAATTAGAGCACTAATCAGAGCACTTACACGTCTCAATTCTCAATTTCAGTGTTTAACTTAAATGAAAAACTAATAGTGAAACAGATTTAAACAAATTTCGGCAGAATTTCAGTAGCAATTTAGCATATTTCTCAAATTCACTCAATCAAATCAATATCTATATGAATACAATAGCACATCCATATGAAATAAGTAACAAACAACTTGAGTGCACAATCTAAATTCATCATCATTGATGACAAGTCATCTTATACTAATTTTACAAGCATTTTTCATTAGTTTCATTAGGTTTTATGCATTTTCTTGCACAATAAGTAAGTAATTGGAGTGGATTTTCATGATTATCTTGAATCAATCAAACATCATTCATTTTACATAAAATCATAGGTTTTATGCTAGAATTAATTGATTAATTAAAAGATGCAAAGATCTGGTTATTTTGGTGGGACTTTGATTAGTTGTTTGGTTGCTTGTAGGTGAAGAAGTGATAGAAAGAGGAATTTTTGGCATGCTCTTGAAGTTGGAGCACGCTTTGGACCTTAGGCCACGCTTTCAAAAGCGTGGCCTATGACATTAAAGCGTTGCGCTCAACCAAGGAAGCAAAGGTAGTGTTCTAAAGAGTGAACGCTATGTTCATTATTGCTACCTTTATTGTGACCCCAGGAGCTAACCAAGCAAGGCAAGGCACAACAAGGAGTAGCGCTCAAGAATTGCAATGGAGCGCCCAAGAGAGGAACCAAGCAGCACACACCAAACATGCGCTGGCGAAGGCTCGAAGGGGGGAACCAAGAGGAAAGCTGGGCGCATAAAGACAAGGGGGAGTAGCGCTCAAAAATTCGAGCGTAACGCTCCCTGTTGCTACCTTTCTCATGCTCTCTTGGCCAAGGATAGCTGGGTTCAAAGCTAGCCAAGGAAGGAGCGCTCACAAATTCAAACGTAGCGCTCCCTTTCTTCAACATTTTCGTGCCTCTCATGAAGAGCTAGCCAAGGAAAGCAACGCTCACCCAGGGAAGCAAATGAATGTAGTGCTCAAAGAGTGAGCGAAACGTTCACTTAGTGAACGCTATGGACAAGGAGGCTTATCTCACCAAGGCTAAGTGAATGTAACGTTCACTATACCAAATGGAGCGCTCCCCTGGGAGCTGACCCATGCCTCCAACTAAATTGAACCAAGGCCAACCGGACCTATCTCTCTTCAAATCCAAAAACCAAAAGGCCAACTCCAAGCTTTGAAGATCAAAATAGAAAGTGTATAAATAGGATTAAGTTTGATTTGTAAAGGACCTTTTTTTATCATTTTTAGTTTTACCTTTAGCTCATTTTTAGTTTTCACTTTGGAATTTTCATTTGGGATTGGGGAATTTGGATATAGTTTTCTTTCTGCATTTTTCTTTCTTCTGCAACTTTTACTTTCTGTTCTTGGAATTGGAATTGAGATTGAAGAGCTCCATTGATTCTAAATCTGAGAATCATCTTTCACTCTTCTTTTCAATTTTTCTAAGAATTGGATCTGAGTTTAGTTTTTTGTTTTCATTTTCTTCTTCTACAAATTCTACTTTGGGTTTTTGAATTGAGATTGAAGAATTCCATTGAATCTGGATCTGAGAATCATCTTTGCTTTTCTTTCATATAGTTTTGGGAATTGGAGAATTGGATCTAAGTTTCATTTATTGTTTTCTTTTTCATTTCTTCTGCAATTACTTTTCTGCTTGATCAAGAGAGTAATTGAGATCTAGATTTTGTTTCTAATCTCATTTCTCTTCTTCAATCTTCAAGTTCTCTTTAGGATTTCATAAGTGATTTAGGTTTTCTTGCTGTTTTGATTCGTCAAGCAATTTTACATTTTTGTTTGGCTGCTGAGCTGAATTCCTTCATCTCACAGCTTTCTGATCTTCTTTAATTTACATTTTCTTGTTGAATTCTGAATCCCAGTACCCAAATCTCTTTTACTCTTCAAGCAATTTACATTTCTTAGCAATTTAGATTCAGCAAATTTACATTTCTTGTACTTTAAGTTTCTGCAATTTACTTTTCTTGCAATTTAAGTTTCAGGTCTTTTACTTTCTTGTTCTTTAAGTTACTTGTAATTTACCTCTTCTGCACTTTATTATTCTGCTCAATTTATCTTCTACACCTTTATTTGCTTGCAATTTAGCTTCAGTCAATCAAAATCACTCAAATCTTCAAATATTCGCTTTACTACATTTATCACCTAACTAAAATTGCTCAATCCATCAATCCCTGTGGGATCGACCTCACTCTTGTGAGTTATTACTACTTGATGCGACGTGGTATACTTGCCGGTGAGTTTGTGTGGAATCGTTTTTCCACCCATCAATCATCATTGCACAAACTAAATTCACATAACAGCAGCAGTTCACAATTCGCTTCAGAAAAGAAGAAAATCATTATCATCTAATCACAGATTCACAAAAATTCAAACAACATTCATGATCATTCAACAAATAATTAACAAAAATTTATTCCAAACACATTCAAAACAGCAAATTTTCCTAGACCTAATTCCTCTACAAACTATGTTCAGCCTACCTAACAACCTAGAATCCACTACAACATGCATATCTAACTAAGCAGTAAATGACCTGGGAATGTAGAATCAGAACAGGGGAAAGGGGACAGGAAGAAATGGTGGTGAGGCAGCAGCGTCGGCCGCAAATGACTCTCTTCCTTTCCCGTCGTTCTTCCTCTTCTCCTCTGGTGGTGGCATTCATGGCAGGAACCCCTGACAGAACCGGCACTAGCTTCAAAAGTGCTGCTGAGATAGCAAACCCTAATGGAAGAGAAGCGGAATTTGAGTAGTAGTAGTGGCGCTAGTGGCTTTGGCCGCAAGGACGCGACATCGATTCACCTCCAACGACAGTAAGCTCGACTGACGGCAATTGGGTGCGGCAGCGGTGACAGAATCGGCTTCCCTTCTCTTAGGCGCTTAACTGGCTTCCGTCAATCTCTCTGTCAGCGTCGCTCTCCCTTTCTCCTTCGAGCTCAACGGTAGCAAAACTAACGGCGGCGGCGGCAACGCATGGCAGCAATGAGGACGAACGGCGTGAACGACTCCGTCGATCTCTCTCTCTTTGCGGTTTGGCTTCTCTCTCCTTCTCCCCCATGGTGATTCGACGGTGGCTCTAGTGGCAGTGATGCACACCGCGCCGTCTCCCTCTTCCCCCTCCTTCTTCCCTCGCGGCTACCTCATTTTCTGATTCGGTCCCCCCTCGAGCCCCCCCGCCCCCTTTCTTTCTTTCCTTTCATAGTTTTATGAAATTAGGTTACAATTTAGGTTTTAATTTAGGAATTTTAAATTTAGGATAAAATATATATAAATAATATAATAATTTTATAAAATTTTTAAAATAAATAAATAATTTAAAATTTAAATTTAATACTGTAAAGATTATTTTTAAAATATATAAAATTTTATTCATCAATACATCAATGAGTTTAAATAATTATTTTTAATTTAAATTATAAAATAAACATATTAATCACATTTTATAAAATATAATTTTTTATTATTTTTTTATTACCAAAATTTTAATTTCAATTTATATAAAACAACTAATTATAATAAAAATTGTACATAAACATTAATTAACTTAAACTTAAAGTATTTATAAAAATCAATTTAATCATTCCAAATAAATTAATCTCTTAGAGCACAATTTAATAAAATAAACTATAATTTATTCATAATAAAAAATTATTTAGATTAAATTATACAATACTTCCATTACTAAATTTTAATTTCAAATCATATGAAATAACCAATTATAAAAAGTTACACAAAAATTATATAAACAAATTTTTTTACTCTCAAATTGTTTAACATTTTGAAATAATTTTTTTGTTATAAAATATACTTACATTTTGTGACAAACTAAGTAACTTGTTACAAACAATGTTGAATTTTGTGACAAATTAATTTTTTGTTACAAAATAATTGAAGGTTTTGAAACAAAAAAATATTTTGTTACAAAATATTTTAAATTTTTGCAACGCCTTTATCTTTGTTACAAAATATGTAACAGAACAACAGTTCGTTACAAAAACTAACAAAATTTGTAAGAAACAAAATCGGGTTGTTACAAAATATTAGCATGTTTTGTAACAACTTGTAATGTTATTACAAAACATTATTCTTCTGTAACAATCACCAATTATTATTACAAAATTTTTTTTTGTAACAACTTTAAATTTGATACAAAGTTTTTGTTACAAATATTCCATTTTCTTGTAGTGATTCTTTGTGTTCCTTCCACTTTTGCATGCTTCCTTTCCATCCTCTAAGTCATTTCTGCCCTATAAACCTGAGATCACTCAACAAACACATCACGGCATCGAATGGTAATAAGAGAGGATTAAGAATTAGAATTTTTAAGGCCTAGGAAGCATGTTTGCATTCTTAAGCACAAATTAGGAAGGAATCACAAAAGTATGCAATTTACATGAATAAGTGTGAGAATAGTTGACAAAATCTACTCAATTCAATCCAAAATATACCATAAAATAGTGGTTTACCAATCTTCGAGCGAGGTACTCAGAGGGAAATTCTTAGGACCGAACCGATGCAAGGACCTCGAGATGGAAGCTCGGATGCTGGTACAAGCAATGTAGGTCAATACTACAGGTCTATGACACTTACTGATTTCCACAAGAGTGGTCCACCTCAATTTAATGGAAATGCCAATGCATTGGAGGCTGATCGATGGTTTCGAGATGTGGAGAGGTTTTTGTACACTCAGCACGTTCCTGAAGTACAATTAGTGGAAATAGTGACCTACATGTTGGAGGGAGATGCTCAAAAATGGTGGTAGGAGTTATATCATACTTTGTAGATGGAGTTAACTGATATCCCTTGGAATATATTCAAAATAGAATTTTGTGGGAAATATTTCTTGTATGCACTTCGCACTGCAAAGGAGTTGGAGTTAATGCAGCTAAAGCAAAGGAATATGTCCATTGCTGACTATACCCGTGAATTCGACAACCTGTGCTGTTTCTCAAAAGTTTGTCAAGGAAATCCAACCGACTATGAGGAGTGGATGTGTGCTCAATATGAGAAAGAACTTAAGAGAGACATTTTTAACTACGTGTATCCGCAAAGGTTAACGAATTTCACTGAATTAGTCAAGCAGAGTCAATTCGCAGAAGATTATTCCATAAAGCGGGTGATGCTACAGGAAGGCTATGGAGAGACTGCTCCAGATGGGCCGCATAGGGCCGGGCTATATGTATGTTACAAGTGTGGGAAGCCGGGGCATATGGCTCGAGACTGTCCACACAGGAAACGCCAGAATGCATCCGAATCCGATTCTCAGACCCGAGGTAACCATAAACTAGCAGTTGAATTTCGAACTTCCTTGCATATCATTAATATGTGATATTCATTCGTAATATATGACACGTGTTGATAATCGTAAAGCCCAAGTCGATGATTAACTTAGAAGGATAGATCAGTTTGAAGTAATGTTAGGTTTAAAATAGATAAGAGTCAGAGATGAAGATATTCCGAAAACCGCTTTCAGGACGCGTTATGGTCATTATGAGTATACGGTGATGTCTTTTGGATTAACCTGTGCTCCGGTAGTATTCATGGATTATATGAACAGGATTTTTCGGCCGTACCTGGACAAGTTTGTTATTGTCTTTATTGATGATATTCTCATTTACTCTAAGATTGAGGAGGAGTATGTTGATCACTTACAAACTGTGTTGCAAATTCTGAGAAACAGGAAGTTATATGCTAAGTTATCTAAATGCGAATTCTGGAAAAGTGAGGTGAAGTTTCTCGGTCACGTGGTGAGTAAGCAAGGAATAGCTGTGGATCCTGCTAAGGTGGAAGCAGTGATGAATTGGGAGCGACCAACTTCAGTGACAGAGTTCCGGAGTTTTCTAGGTTTGGCGGAGTATTACCGAAGATTCATTAAGGAATTTTCACAACTTGCCTTACCTTTAACTAAGTTGACTAGGAAGGATACGCCTTTTGTTTGGACTTCGGAGTGTGAAAAGAGTTTTCAAGCATTGAAGCAAAGATTGACCACTACACCCATGTTGGTATTGTTTGAGCCAAGTGAATCGTTTGAAGTGTACTGTGATGCATCATTAAAGGGTTTGGGGTGCATTATGATGCAGGACCAGAATGTTGTAGCATACGCCTCACGACAATTAAGGCCGCATGAGATAAACTATCCGACTCACGACTTAGAACTTGCTGCTGTTGTATTTGCTCTGAAAATCTGGAGGCATTATCTCTATGGCGTTAAGTTTCACGTTTTCTCAGATCATAAGAGTTTGAAGTATCTATTTGCATAGAAAGATTGAATATATGTCAGAGGAGGTGGATGGAACTTCTGAAAGACTATGATTTCGAATTGAATTACCATCCAGGAAAAGCAAACGTTGTGGCGGATGCCTTGAGTCGGAAATCTTTATATGCAGCTTGGATGATGTTGGAGAAGAAGAGTTACTAAAGGCATTTCAAGGTTTGAACCTGGGAGTTAAGAAAGAATATGGAATTCTATGTTTGAGTCGGTTGTAAATTTTAAGTGACTTTAAATCAGAACTTCTGAAGGCTCATCAAGATGGTGAAGCGTTATGTAGGGTATTGCCAGCAATTGAACAGGGAAGATAGTGGAGAATGTCAGAAGGTAAGGATGATTTATGGAGGTTCAAGGACCGGATTATTGTGCCAGATGTCAGAGACCTGCGACAAGTTATCTTGAAGGAAGCTCATAAGAGCGGGTTTTCAATCCATCCAGGAAGTACCAAAATGTATCAAGATTTGAAAGCGATGTTCTGGTAGCCAGGGATGAAGAATGATGTGGCATTCCATGTATCTAAATGTTTAACGTGACAGAAGATTAAGATAGAGCATCAGAGACCATCAGGAACCCTTCAACCTTTAGAGATTCCACAATGGAAATGGGAGAGTATTACAATAGATTTTAAGACAGGTTTGCCTAGTGATGACAAGTCATCTTAGCCTAGTTTCACTAGCCTTTTTCTTTTGTTTTCAATTGATTTTATGCACTTTCTTAAGCCATAAGCAAGCCAATTGGGTAGATTTCCATGTTTCCTTTGATTCAATCAACCATGGATGAATTCATGCACTTTCATGAGATTTTTATGCTATAATTGTCATATATTATGAAAGAAACACAATCTCATGATTTGGGGCATAGCTTTGATTGTTTTGATTGATTGATGATAGGTGAAAAGAGTTTTGAAGAAGGTTGAAGAAAGAAGGAATGGCTAGGAGCAAGAGAGAACAAAAAGTTTGAGCCAAAGTTTGCCTCAAACTTTAGCTCAAACTTTTGGAAGAATTGAAAACACCCCAGAGGAAAAAAGCTTGAGCCAACGTTTGCCTCAAACTTTTTGGAAAACATTGGCGCCACACTTGCACACCCTGGAGGAGAAAAGCTTGCGCCAACGTTTGCCTCAAGCTTTTTGGCAAACGTTGGCGCCACACAATTACACAAGGGGACAAAGTTTGAGCAAAAGTTTGACCTCAAACTTTAGCCCAAACGTTGGTAGCAGCAAGTGAAGCCATCTGGTATAAAAAGTTTGAGTAAAAGTTTGCCTCAAACTTTTACTCAAACTTTTATGATTCTTGACCCGGTTCACAATGGGTTTCTCTCCAACTCCAAGAGCAATCAACAGAGACTCTTATCAACCCAATTCCATCAAGAGCAAAGGCCCAATTCAAGGCTTGAAGACCATTTGAAGAAAGTGTATAAATAGCTTAGGATTTAAGTTTTAAAGGAGAGCTTTTCTTTGGAGAGAATTTTGGAACACTTACAGAGAGCTCACCTTTACATTTTTGAATTGTTGCTTTAGAATTCTAGAGAATTGGGAAGGAGAATTGATCTCTCTTCTTCCTTGTTCTTGCTCAGCACTCTTTACTTTTCTTGTTTTGGATCTTGGGTAGAGAATTGAAGAAATTCTGTTTCAATCTCACCTTGGGATCTTGTTTAATTTTCAGCATTGAGTTTCCATTTCTGTTAATTGCTTTTTCTTCTACTTTCTCTGCAATTTACATCTCTTCATTTCCTCTGCAATTGTTCTTGCTGGATCTAGGAAGGCAGTGAGATCTAGACTTGGCTATCTAGTCTCTAGAGTCCTAAGATCTACAGCTTTCAATTTCAATTTTCTTGTTTCGTTGCTACATCAAGCTTATTTTCATTTTCATTCAAGATCCGGTTTAATTGAGTCCATTATTTACAATTCTGTTTGTTGAATTTTTCTTTTCCTTGTTTAATTTCTGCAAATCCAATTCCCAATTCCCTTTACAATTCAAGCCATTTACATTTCTTGCACTTTAAGATTCTGCAATTTACATTTCTTGCGTTCTAAGTTTCTGCCATTTAATTTCTTGTTCTTTAAGATTCAGCACTTTATTTTCTGTTCTCTTTAATTTCATGCAATTTACCCATTCTCTTTACTTTCCATGCAATTTAAATTCTGTTAATCACAAACCACTCAACCAAATCTTGATTCGCTTGACTAAATCAACCACTAAACTGAAATTGCTCAATCCTTCAATCCCTGTGGGATCGACCTCACTCCCGTGAGTTATTATTACTTGATACGACCCGGTGCACTTGCCGGTTAGTTTTGTGTGTTTGGAATTCGTTTTCCGAAAATACACATCACCTAGGACTCGGACTTGTGACGCTATTTGGGCGGTTGTGCACCGACTGACAAAATCAGCTCATTTTCACCCCATCCAAACAAGTTGTGCAATGGGAAGAATTGGCTCGAATGTACATTAAAGAGATTGTCAGATTGCACGGCGTGCCTTCCACCATTATATCCAACAGAGATCCCCGTTTCATATCAAGGTTCTGAGGAGCCTTTCAGCGTGCATTTGAGACTTAATTAAGTTTGAGTACTGCGTACTACCCACAAACAGATGGTCAATCAGAGGGAACTATCCATACCTTGGAGGATATGCTAAGGGCTTGTGTTTTGCACCAGCCGGCGAGCTGGGATAAGTATATGTCATTAGGGAGTTTGCTTATAATAATAGCTACCATGTGAACATTGGAATGGCTCCATATCAGGCTTTGTAGGGTAGAAAATGTTAATCCCCGCTATGTTGGTATGAAACTGGAGAAAGAAGTTTATTAGGGCACGAGATAATAGCTAAAACTACTGAGTAGATAAAGAAAATTCGTAGCCGAATGCTTATAGCCCAAAGCTGTTAGAAGAGCTATGCTGATCAAAGGTGAAAGCCTTTAGAATTTGAAGAAGGGGAGCATGTCTTTCTGAAGGTTACACTAACTACTGGAGTGGGAAGAGCTATTTAGACTAAGAAACTGAACCCGCATTATATTGGACCATTCGAGATCCTGAAAAGAATTGGATCGGTGGCTTATAGAATGACTTTATTGCCATATCCTTCAAACTTGCATGATGTGTTTCATGTGTCACAGCTTCGGAAGTATACCCCTGACACAAGTCATGTTCTGGAACCGGAACCGACTCAAGCGAGAGAAGATCTAACACTTCCAGTGATCCCGGTGAGAATTGATGACACTAGCAAAAGATTGCTCAGAAAAGAAGTATCACTGGTAAAAGTAGCTTGGAGTCGATCTGGTATTGAGGAACATACTTGGGAACTCAAATCAGATATGCAGAAAGACTACCCACATTTTTTTACAGGTAACCGAATTCGAATTTTGAGGGAAAAATTCTTTGTTAGGTGAGTAGCATGTAAACCCTGTTAAATTAGTAAATAATTATCCAATAAATTCATTTTTAATAAAGAAAATTAGGAATGTGAATATTATATTAAATTAGGATAGAGCTCATCAAAATGAGAATTTTGACACTAATTCCGAAGAAATCGGCCCAAGATTGGACCGAACGGGTTGAACAGGTTGAACCGGGCCTGTGTGCCCAACTGGACCAACCTTTAAATGAGCCAAAGCTCATTTTTCTTCTCCAAAATACAGCAAAAGCAGAGCTGGACACAACGAGGAGAAGAGAAGGGCGTGAAACCCTTGCGACAACTTTCAAATGCCGTAACTTTCCAATCCGAGCTCCGATCGCTGCACCGTTTACGGCCATGCGACCACCGTGTCGAGCTCCTACATTTCTACCAGAACAATTTCATAGGTAACTCATTTTATTATTCTCAGCCACTTCTTCCCCCAATTTTCGAAAATCGAGTGCAGGTATTGAATTTCTTTGTTCTTTGATCTTTTAGGATCTAATTAGCTTGAGAAAAACGTTCACTCTTACTTATGTGAAGCTTGGGTAAGGTGAGAATATTATAAATCCTATTTAATTTTCTGAATTTATGTTTTGGGTATTAAATTGGGTATATATGTGTCATGAATGTGTATTAGGTTGAGAATAAATAATTGGAGCTTGAAATTTTAGACGTTGGAATTTTGGTGGAGGCTGGGCATTAGTATTTTGTTGAGCTTTAGGTCTGTGTTTGTGTTGGGTGAATTGCTTTGGTCACTACGTGAGAATCGGTCAAGGTATGGTTTAGGTTTCTTGCATTTAATATATAATGTTCTATGAAAACTTAGGCTAGATGACCATAGGATTGGTTGGAATGTATGTGCATGTATATTGTTTAATAGCTAGCTAATAAATATGTTTGATTGGTGTTGCTGGTTGGTAGATAGCTTAGCGTGGATTATTTTAGTCATTTGAGGTCATAAGCATATAAGTTTAGGATTGGTAACCCATGGTTTTGGTGGTTGAATTTGAGAAGTGTTTGTGTAATTATGGTTGGTATGAGACATGATTTGTTATGGTGGTTGTTGTGCTAATGAAGAAGGACATATTGTGTTGGAAAGTGTAGGTTTGATGATTAATCGCTTAGGAATTGTTTTGATTGAAATTGAGGTTTGAAAGTTGGCAAAGGTTGGTTTTTGGGCCGAACTTCGGCGGGCTATAACTTGGCTTCCGGGTGAAAAATATTTTAAATCGAAGGAGTTATGGATGTTGGAAGATTATACTTCAAAACTGGTTTTGTTCACAATTCTGCAGCTTTGCTACTGAATCTGTTATTTTTTTAAAAGAACCTATGTCCACGCGTAAGCGTGACATACATGAGGTACTCACTTATGCATACACGTGACAAGGGGACGCACGCACGAGCTGCATTTTTACATTCTCACGCGTACGCATGGCCCCTATTTCAAAAAACATGGTTTTCTGAATTTTAAACCACACTTCAAGCTTCTAAACCTCTATTTTTATTCTTTTAGTCATTAATAATAGTATTAAACCTGATAATTGGATGAAGTTAGGAAATGGGGATAACTTGGAGATGAAGTAAAGCTGAAAAGTGATGAACCGATTATGAAATGTTACGGATGATCATGTATGATACTTAGCTTGAATGATTAAATGATATGAGATACGACATTTCCTGGATAAAGTATCGTGGCTTGCCACCATGTGTACCAGGTTGAAAACTCGATACTCTGCTGACCCTACGATGCAAGGGTGACCGGGCACTTATAAATTTCCGGGAATGTTGACCCCCCATTGAGCAATATTGATTATTTGAGAAAAAGCTATGCATAGACTCTTGGGGATGCATGATGCACCACTATTTCATGGTACATCTTTTGCTTAATTGAGTGGATTCTATCCACTATCCTCACATTTATTCATAGAATTCGCATGTTTTACACTTTCCTTCCTGATTTTGTGCTATGATTGAAAACATACTTTTTTTGCCTTAATTTTGCTATGTTTAATCCTCTCTTATTAGCATTCGATGTCGTGATATGTTTTTTAAGTGTTTTTAGGATTTATAGGGCAGGAATGGCTTAGAGGATGGAAAGGAAGCATGCAAAAGTGGAAGGAATACAAGAAATTGAAGAAATTGCTAAGCTGTCAAGCATGACCTCTTTGAACTAAATTGATCATAACTTGAGCTACAGATATCCGAATGAGGCGGTTCTAGTTGCGTTGGAAAGCTAACATCCGGGACTTCAAAATGATATGCAATTTGCCATAGTTGCCATGCAGTTAGGCGACGCGCATGATACACGAAAACTTGTCTCTCAAAAAATTTCCCTTCGGCAAGTATACCGAATTGTCGTCAAGTAAAAACTCACAATAGAGTGAGGACGAATCCCACAGGGATTGATTGGTCAAGCAACTTTAATTAGAGGAATGTTCTAGTTGAGCTTAGCAGAAATTGAGTTGAGAAATTGCAGAAAATTAAATGGCGAGAAAGTGAATAACAAAAAATGTAAGTGCTGGAAATAAATGGCGGAATGTAAATTGCAGAATCTTAAATGGGGATTTGGGGAGATGAGCATAAAAGTAAATGGCAGAAGGTAAAGAGAATGGGTAAGATCAGAAATGGGAGATTCATTGGGCTTAGGAGATGTTGCATTCTATGGATCAAGTTCATTCTCATCTCTTCCTCAATCAATGCATTCATTGATCTCCTTGGCAATCTTAAGTGATTGGATCCCAATTCCTTGGCAACCCAATCTCTCTAAGCTTGAACAATTGCCCAATTCCTTGATTTAATTTCTCATGGGAAGAGATGTAGTATGGTCACTAATTATACCACATGTATTTCCAAATCAAAGTGTTGGTAGGATTATATGTCACTATATCCATCCAAACCCCAATTTGGTCCAACATGAGAAAGCAATTCAAGCATGATCTCCTCATTCCTTTTCCAAGGCTCAGAGGATATCCAATTATGGAGAGTTTCTTTTCCAAGACAACTAACCAATTAATTTAAGATCGAAAGCTTTCTAGTAAATGAAGAGAAAAGAAAGAAGAAGAAGAATGAAAACTATAATTGATCCATCAAATTACAACAGAGCTCCCTAACCAATGAAGAGGGTTTTAGTTATTCATAGCTCTGGAAATGGAAGATGATAGAGAAGAGTGCATTCTGAAATTAAACTAGAAGTTTGATGCCAGGGCATTTTGGCCAGTTTCACTGACCTTTTCTTTACTGTTTTTAGGTTAGTTTCATGCATTTCTTTAGGAAATAAGCTAGTTTTGGGTAAATATTCACTTATGCCTTGACTCAAGCATACATTGTGCATTTTACATAATTTCATGAGGATTTTGCATGAGTTTAGTGACAAATATTATGTTGCATTACTCATGACTTGGACTAGAACTTTGATGCACTTTATTGCTTGATTTCAGGACCAAAAAGGAAGCAAGAAAAGGGGAGGTAACTTGCAAGATTAATGAGAAAAGTGATTGCCAATAACATTCTCAAAAAGCCATCAATGCCCACGTTAGAGAGTCACGTTAACTAAGTTAACGTGAACTCTAACGTGGAGAAGAGAAGTTGAGCCAACGTTAGTGACACTTAACATTGTCACTAACGTAGGCAATTACTCCTAAGTGGCCACGTTAGAAGCCACGTTAACCTAGTTAACGTGGCCTCTAACGTTAACGGGGGAAGAGAAGCCAACGTTAGTGACACTCAACATTGTCACTAACGTTGGCCTATGGTGCAAAGTACCACGTTAACTCCCATGTTAACTTGGTTAACGTGGGAACTAACGTAAAGGATGAAGAGTTGTCGACAACGTTAGTGACACTCAACATTGTCACTAACGTTGAAGCAACCACACAACCCCCAAGAGTCACGTTAACCTCCACGATAACTTAGTTAACGTGGAAGCTAACGATGAGGGATGAAGGATGAGCCAACGTTAGTGACACTCAACATTGTCACTAACGTTGGGATGGCTAAAGAGGGCTACGTTAGAGGCCACGTTAACCTAGTTAATGTGGACTCTAACGTGAGACCCAGGGGCACATTGGAACGTTAGTGACAATGTTGAGTGTCACTAACGTTCTCGAAGGTTGGCAAGGACCACGTTAGAAGCCACGTTAACCTAGTTAACGTGGGCTTTAACGTGAAACAAGAAGGGGCACACTGAAATGTTAGTGACAATGTTGAGTGTCACTAACGTTCTCGAAGGATTAACAAGGCAACGTTAAAAGCCACGTTAACCTAGTTAACGTGGGTTTTAACGTAAGGCAAACGGGTGCATTGGAACGTTAGTGACAATGTTAAGTGTCACTAACGTTCTCGAACTTATATTCTCACTAAATATTAACACCCCTAACGTCCTGAGCTGAAGCCTCTGCCCACTTAGCACTTTCTCTCTGCAAGTAAAGCCAAGCCCAAATGAAGAAAAGAACTGCTTCAAACTCAAGATCCAAAGGCCCAAGACTTGAAGAGTAAACTAGAAGCTGAGAAGAGTAGTATATATAGGAGTAGCTTTGAATTGTAAAGAGTTCTGGAAGCTATGGGAAAAAGGAGAACTACTCTCTGTATTTTACTTTCTTTGCAATTTCTAGTTTTATGATGTATTCTCCATCTTTGTTTCCATTTTCAAGAGCTATGAACAACTAAACCCCATTCATTGGGTTAGGGAGCTCTGTTGTAATTTGATGGATCAATACTAATCTTCATTATTCTTCTTCTATCTTTCCTCTTGATTTTACTTGAAAGCTTTCGATCTTCATCCAATTGAGTAGTTATCTTGGAAGAGAAGCTATTCAAACTTGGATCTCTTTTGAACCTTGGAAGAGGAATGAAGAGATCAAGCTAGAAATGCTTTCTCATGCTGGACCAAATTGGGTTTGGATGGGTATGTGACTATAACCCTCTCAATACTTGGTTTGGGAAATGCATGTGGTATAATCAGTGACCATACTTCATCTCTTCTCATGAGCAATTGACCAAGGAATTGGCTATTGATCAAGATTCGAGAGATTGAATTGCAAGAAATTATAATTCAATCACTTAAGATTGCCAAGGAGATCAATGAGTGCATTGATTGAAGAAGAGATGAAAATGAACTTGATCCGGAGAGTTGCAACATCTCCTAAGCCCAATGAAATCCCCATCTCTGATCTTACCCATTCTCTTTAATTTCTGCCATTTACTTTTATGAGCAAATCCCCCCATTCCCATTTACAATTCTGCAATTTATTTTCAGTCATTTACTTCCAGTCCTTTAGTTCTAGCATTTACTTTTCTGTTATTTACATTCCCGCCATTTTATTTTCTGTAACTCTCAACCCAAATCCTGGATTCGCTCAACTAGAACATTCCTCTAATTAAAGTTGCTTGATCAATCAATCCCTGTGGGATTCGACCTCACTCTATTGTGAGTTTTTACTTGACGACAACTTCGGTACACTTGCCGAAGGGAGATTTGTTGAAAGACAAGTTTTCCGTGCATCAAGTTTATGGCGCCGTTGCCGGGGATTGATTGTGCATCAACAATGATTAGATTGGAAGATCACTAGATTGAGCATTTTATTTTGTGAATTTCATTTTCTGTTTGAGTGATTTACTTTTTGTTTTAGTTAAACTTCTTCCCTTCTCCCTCTACTCTTTTGTTTTTCTTTGTTATTTTCAATTCTGTTTGCTAACCCACTAACTGTTTGATATATTGCATCACCCACAACTAACAGCAATTCTGACACAAATACTGTCTGCACCTATTTTCTCTGCTTGTACTTGTTGGTTGTATGACATGGAGAAGAAGCGGGGCTTCAACTTCCTTTCATTCTGAACCGGAGAGAACCTTCCTTAGACTAAGGAGGGAGGCAAAAGAAAAACGAGTAGTTGGTGCTGAAGAAGAGGAGGAACACTTTGAGGAATACTTTGAACCTAACATGGAAGAAAACATGGAAAATCATCATGAAGAAGAGACTCACAACCATGGCAGAGGAGGTGGAGCAAATCATGCTGGGGAGGATAGAAGAGTTTTGGGCTCTTACATCAATCCAAACCCAGGCAATTGTGGAAGTAGCATCCAAAAGCCAACAATCCATGCCAACAAATTTGAACTTAAACCACAGCTCATCACCCTTGTTCAGAACAACTGTTTGTTTGGAGGAAGTGTTCAAGAAGACCCCAATCAACATTTAACCACCTTCCTGAGAATATGTGACACAGTGAAGTCTAATGGTGTTCATCCTGACGCCTATAGACTGCTCTTATTTCCCTTCTCACTCAGGGACAAGGCAGCCAAGTGGTTGGAATCCTTCCCAAGGGAGAGCTTGACAACTTGGGAAGATGTGGTGAACAAATTCTTAGCAAGATTCTACCCTCCTCAACGAATCAATAGGCTGAGAGCTGAGGTTCAAACTTTCAGGCAACAAGATGGTGAGACTCTATATGAAGCATGGGAAAGGTTCAAGGACTTAACAAGGAGGTGTCCACCTGACATGTTCAACGAATGGGTCCAGCTGCACATTTTCTATGAAGGGCTCTCTTATGAGTCAAAGAAGGCAGTAGACCATTCATCTAGAGGATCCTTGAACAAGAAAAAGACCATTGAGGAAGCCATAGATGTTATGGAAATAGTAGCAGAAAATAACTACTTCTATGCTTCCGAAAGAGGGAACACAAGAGGAGTGATGGAGCTAAACAATGTAGATGCTCTGTTGGCCCAAAACAAGCTCATTACCCAGCAGCTGGCTGACCTCACCAAGAAGATGGAGAGGAACCAAGTAGCAGCAATCTCCACTTAATCAACAACACAAGAAGGAGTAAACGAAGAAACAGAGGGGAGTCAAGAGCAAGCCAACTACATTGGGAATTCACCAAGGAAAAACTATGATCCATACTCCAAGACATACAATCCTGGATGGAGAAACCACCCAAACTTTGGGTGGGGAAGTGAGCAAGATCAAAACCAAGACCAGAGACGTTACAACTCCAACAACAATGCAACTCACCAGCAATTCACCCAGAGGACATCTCAACACCCCCACAACAACACTTCTCCACATCCTTATCAAAACCAAAACAGCACATCTGCTCCGAACCACTCATCAATTGATGACAAGCTCTCTAAGATTGAAACCTTCATTGAAGGATTATGCAGAGACATTTAAGACAGTAAAGCATTCAGAGAGGAAGTGCAGTCAAACATGCAGAATCAAAATGCTACCATCACAAAACTGGAAACACAAATCAGCTATCTGTTTAAGCAACTTCCTAACCACAATTTTTGCTATGATGCCCATTCAAGCAAAAGGGAGGAGTGTCAAGCTATCACACTTAGGAGTGGGAAGGAACTTAAGGAACATAAACCACAAGAAGAAGGCTCAAATGAAAAGGGAGAAGAGCAAGATGGAATGCAACCCCCCACGCTAAGTCTGCAGAAAGAAAAGAAGATACCCCAACTAAACATCTCAAGAGCTCCATACCCCCAGCTATTGAAGAAAAAGGAAGATGACAACTAATTCTTGAGATTTTTGGAAATCTTCAAGAAACTACAAATCAACATACCATTTGCCGAAGCCATAGAACAAATGCCACTTTATGCCAAGTTTTTGAAGGAGCTAATGACTAAGAAGAGAAGTTGGAAGAACAATGAAACTGTGATACTAATTGAAGAGTGCAGTGCTATCATTCAGCATAAACTACCTCAGAAACTGAAGGATCCTGGGAGTTTTCAGATCCTTTGCATTATAGGAGAAATCACAGTAGAAAAAGCTCTTTGTGACTTAGGGGCCAGCATCAATTTGATGTCAGTAGCTATGATGAGAAAGATGAAAATTGAGGAGGCTAAACCAACAAAAATGGCTTTACAACTGGCAGATCGGTCGTTCAAATTCCCTCACGGGATAGTCGAGGATTTTCTAGTAAAAGTAGGAGATTTCATATTCCCAGCAGATTTTGTGGTGCTGGACATGCAGGAAGACGCCAAGACCTCCATCATCTTGGGAAGGCCATTCTTGGCCACTGTTGGGGCTGTCATCGATGTTCAGAAGGGTGACCTCACCCTGCGATTACACAATGAAAAGATGACATTCAATGTGTTCAAGGCCATGAGTTACCCACCGGAACAATTGGGGGAATGCATGAGGTTAGATGCACTTGAGGATGAAGTGCAGGAGAATTTTGAAGAAGATGAACCTGAAGAGAATGAGAGATTGGTGGAGGAAGAAGCTGAATCAAGTGAAGAGGCAGTTACAGCAGAAATACATATACCAGATGCACCAAAGGAAGGGAACGAAAAATCAGAAGCACCCAAACCTGAACTCAAAGCATTGCCACCCACTCTCAAATATGCATATCTAGAAGAAAATGAAAACTACCCAGTGATCATAAATTCATCCCTCAGTCAAGATCAAGAAGACGAGCTACTCAAGGTGTTGCGGGAGCATAAGGATGCCATTGGATGGACCCTTGCTGACTTGAAGGGAATCAGTTCAGCCATATGCATGCATAAAATACTGTTGGAAGATGACACCAAGCCATCCATTCAATCCCAAAGAAGGCTGAACCTAATCATGAAAGAAGTGGTACAGAAAGAGTTATGAAGCTTTGGCAAGGAGGAGTCATATACCCAATTTCGGACAGCCCTTGGGTTAGCCCCATACATGTTGTACCAAAGAAGGGAGGGATCACTGTGGTTACCAATGAGAAGAACGAGCTCATATCTACAAGGACCGTCACAGGATGGCGGATGTGCATAGACTACAGGAAACTCAATGAGGCTACACGAAAGGACCATTTTCCCCTTCCGTTCATGGATCAGATGTTGGAAAGACTTGCAGGGCACGCTTATTATTGTTTTCTCGACGGTTATTCAGGATACAACCAAATAGTGGTTGATCCAAGAGACCAAGAGAAAACCTCATTTACCTGTCCGTATGGAGTGTTTGCCTATAGGCGCATGCCATTTGGGTTATGTAATGCCCCTGCAACTTTCCAACGCTGCATGCTTTCTATCTTTTCAGATATGATAGAAAAATTCATTGAAGTTTTTATGGATGATTTCTCGGTATTCAGAGATTCTTTTCCTAGTTGCCTACATCACCTCGCCTTGGTATTGAAAAGATGGCAAGAGACCAATTTGGTCTTGAACTGGGAAAAATGCCACTTCATGGTGACAGGGGGAATAGTCCTTGGTCACAAAGTCTCTCACCAAGGCATTGAGGTTGATAGAGCTAAAGTAGAACTTATTGAAAAACTACCCCCACCCAGTGATGTCAAGGCAATTAGAAGTTTTTTAGGGCATGCTGGTTTTTACAGAAGATTTATTAAAGATTTTTCAAAGATAGCCAAGCCCTTAAGCAATCTCTTTGTATCTGATACACCATTCATCTTTGATGAAACATGCATGCTAGCATTTGCACATTTGAAAATGAGGTTATCCTCTGCTCCTATCATTTCCCCACCTGATTGGAACCTACCATTTGAATTGATGTGCGACGCATCTGATTTTGCAGTTGGGGCAGTGTTAGGACAAAGGAAAGATAACCTAGTTCGTGTGATATACTATGCTAGCAAAGTCCTTAATGAAACTCAAAGAAATTATACCACTATTGAAAAGGAGTTGCTAGCAATAGTTTTTGAATTTGACAAATTTAGATCATACCTCATTGGTGCTAAAGTGATTGTTTTTACAGATCACACAGCACTTAAATATTTGTTTTCCAAGCAAGAATCAAAGCCAAGACTAATAAGGTGGATCTTACTGTTGCAGGAATTTGATATTGAAATCAGAGACAAGAAGGGAATGGAGAACAAGGTGGCAGATCACTTATCTAGAATCCCTCATGATCAAGGTGGAGAAAATGATACAAATGTGAACGAGCTCTTCCCTGATGAGCAGTTGATGACAGTTCATAAAGCACCATGGTTCGCAGATATTGCAAATTTCAAGGCAACTGGGGCATTACCCCCAGGGATTAATAAACATCAAAAGAGGAAGCTCATGAATGATGCAAAATACTTTGTCTGGGACGAGCCATATCTCTTCAAGAAATGTTCAGATGGAATTCTTAGAAGATGTGTTTCGGAAGAGGAAGGGAGAGAAGTCCTGTGGAACTGCCACGGTTCATGCTATGGCGGGCACTTTGGAGGGGACAGAACTGCAGCAAAGGTGTTACAAAGCGGATTCTTTTGGCCCACTCTTTTTAAGGATGCCAAGGAACTAGTAAAAAGCTGCAATGAATGCCAAAGATCTGGAAACCTGCCCAAAAGAAACGCCATGCCACAAAATTTCATCTTGGAACTTGAACTATTTGATGTGTGGGGAATTGATTTCATGGGACCATTCCCAACCTCATATGCAAACAATTACATCCTGGTAGCAGTAGATTATGTTTCCAAGTGGGTAGAGGCTATTGCAACCCCAACTAATGATAACAAGGTAGTCATGAACTTCCTCAGGAAGAATATCTTTAGCCGGTTTAGAGTCCCAAGAGCCCTCATCAGTGATGGAAGGAGCCACTTTTGTAACAAACCACTAGAAGCTCTCCTCTTACAATATGGGGTAAAACACAAAGTAGCCACACCTTACCATCCTCAAACAAGTGGGCAAACTGAGATATCCAACAGAGAGCTGAAGAGGATCCTGGAAAAGACTGTGGGCGCATCTAGAAAGGATTGGTCGAAGAAGTTGGATGATGCTCTGTGGGCATACAGAACAGCATTCAAAACTCAACTTGGAATGTCTCCGTATCAATTAGTCTATGGGAAGGCTTGTCATTTACCACTGGAGCTGGAACACAAAGCTCTTTGGGCTATCAAGATACTAAATTTTGACAGCATTGCTGCTGGTGCAAAAACAATCTTGCAGCTGTAAGAGATGGAGGAATTCAGGTCACAAGCCTATGAAAACACTAAGATATATAAAGAGAAGGCAAAGAGAAAACATGACATGCATTTGGCACCCAGGAGTTTCGAAAAAGGGCAGCAAGTACTCCTTTACAATTCTAAACTAAGACTGTTCCCAGGAAAACTCAAGTCAAGGTGGTCCGGACCTTTCTTGGTTACAAAAGTATCACCCTATGGCCACATCGAAATCACGGATAAAGGTTCAGAGAGGACTTTTACAGTGAATGGACAAAGACTCAAGCATTATCTGGGCAACATGGGGGAAGACCCCAGAGTAAAGTACCATCTCAAGTAAGTTAAGGACTCGTCAAGCTAGCGACGATAAAAGAGCGCTCTGTTGGGAGGCAACCCAACCTCAGGTAGTTTCACTTTCATCTTTATTTCAATAAAAGTCACAAGTTGTTTCCCCTGTATTGTAAGGAGCTAAGTTTGGTGTTCCACACCAGAACAACCCAAGAGTGATAGTGTAATTCTAAGTTTGGTGTTCCACTAAAGGACATTGGTTAGAATTACACTCTACTCCCAAAGAACATTGCTAGCTCCATCCAACCAAGAGAAACCACTTAGATGTAGTTAGACTATAGGTGATCATTGCTTTGTGTACTGGGGCAAAGAACTAAGTTTGGTGTTCACACACCAAATTGAGTTCAAGAGGCACAAGCATACATGTAAGCTAACTATGTCTCAAGTGCTTTGGGAACAAGCAACTTCCAGTAACCTTGTAGGAATCTTATAAGGAAATGGTGCACCTTCACCCAAAGAAGTGAGGCAGCAAAAACTAGGATGATGACAAAGAAAGAGGGGACCAGAGATCATCACCCGAAGGTTGTATTGTTGCCTAATTCCATTGTACTTAGAATTGTTGAAAGTTGGAAGTCCGAATGCACTTTTGATTTGTAGTTACTCGCAGTTGAACCCTTTTTAAATTCTGTCTTTTAAGTTTTCCTTCTGAATAGGTCCATGATTTCTGGTTTAAATGTCACTGCACCATCACTTAACCTACTTGTAAATTTGTCCCTTTTAAATCAAATAAAAAGAGAATGATTATGTTTGTAAAAGACCAGAGTGGAGTTTATATTGTGGAAGTGCATTCATGAATCTTTGGGGTAGTCATAAGTTAGCTAAGTTGGTTCAACCACAAGGCTAGGAGGACAACTATCTATCCTGAATACTTTGCTTTGGATACACTCATGAGACTAAGTTAATAACAAGATCCTAAGAAGAGAAAAGGGAAAGAACAATGGAAGTGAAAAACAAAAGAAAAAGAGTAAGCAATAAGGCTAGGCATCAATGGTTTTAAGCTTGAGGCAAGTGTCTGTGGTGCTCCTGTGTGAGGGATCTACTTGGATGAATAAGCTCTTAGGGGTGCCTTATCACTTGGTAACTTGGGTTAACTAACTCGGGATTATCAGCTGAAAATCCACTATCAAGAGTAACCCTCACTACAGAGCATTTAGTAACCCAAAGAGGTGCTGGACACCAAGGTCTCAAGAAAGAAAATAAATAAACTATATGCCTGTGGTGTGTATGTATGGGGGAGAGACTTGAGGGAGTAAGTCCTTAGGGGTGCTTCAACACCTAGCACCTTGAACCAACTGGTTCGGGAGTGTTGGCTGAAAGCTTATCTTAAAGAGTTGCCCCTTACAGAGCACTTAGCCTAAATAACACAAACAACCCTTGTAATAACAAGAAAAGGATCAATGAATAAAAGTCTCATGGGATATGAACAAAGTGGGTGTTTTAGGACAGAATAAAGGTCTGAAAGCCAGTAATGGAATGAACCTAAGTTGCTATGCATGAAACCACCATAAAATCAGTAATATGACTTCCACAAGGATGACTCATTCCTCTGGATATTCCATTCATCATTCTCTTGTTCCAGTACTTGCTTAGGGACAAGCAAGCTTTAAGTTTGGTGTTGTGATCCCAGGGCATTTTGGTCAGTTTTCACTGACCTTTTCTTTACTGTTTTTAGGTTAGTTTCATGCATTTCTTTAGGAAATAAGCTAGTTTTGGGTAAATATTCACTTATGCCTTGACTCAAGCATACATTGTGCATTTTACATAATTTCATGAGGATTTTGCATGAGTTTAGTGACAAATATTATGTTGCATTACTCATGACTTGGACTAGAGCTTTGTTGCACTTTATTGCTTGATTTCAGGACCAAAAGGAAGCAAGAAAAGGGGAGGTAACTTGCAAGATTAATGAGAAAAGTGATTGCCAATAACATTCTCAAAAAGCCATCAATGCCCACGTTAGAGAGTCACGTTAACTAAGTTAACGTGAACTCTAACGTGGAGAAGAGAAGTTGAGCTAACGTTAGTGACACTATAAGTGGCCACGTTAGAAGCCACGTTAACCTAGTTAACGTGGCCTCTAACGTTAAGGGGGAAGAGAAGCCAACGTTAGTGACACTCAACATTGTCACTAACGTTGGCCTATGGTGCAAAGTACCACATTAACTCCCATGTTAACTTGGTTAACGTGGGAACTAACGTAAAGGATGAAGAGTTGTCGACAACGTTAGTGACACTCAACATTGTCACTAACGTTGAAGCAACCACACAACCCCAAGAGTCACGTAACCTCCACGATAACTTAGTTAACGTGGAAGCTAACGATGAGGGATGAAGGATGAGCCAACGTTAGTGACACTCAACATTGTCACTAACGTTGGGATGGCTAAAGAGGGCTACGTTAGAGGCCACGTAACTTAGTTAACGTGGACTCTAACGTGAGACCCAGGGGCACATTGGAACGTTAGTGACAATGTTGAGTGTCACTACGTTCTCGAAGGTTGCAAGGACCACGTTAGAAGCCACGTAACCTAGTTAACGTGGGCTTTAACGTGAAACAGAAGGGCACACTGAAACGTTAGTGACAATGTTGAGTGTCACTAACGTTCTCGAAGGATTAACAAGGCAACGTTAAAAGCCACGTTAACCTAGTTAACGTGGGTTTTAACGTAAGGCAAAGGGTGCATTGGAACGTTAGTGACAATGTTAGTGTCACTAACGTTCTCGAACTTATATTCTCACTAAATATTAACACCCCTAACGTCCTGAGCTGAAGACTCTGCCCACTTAGCACTTTCTCTCTGCAAATAAAGCCAAGCCCAATGAAGAAAAGAACTGCTTCAAACTCAAGATCCAAAGGCCCAAGACTTGAAGAGTAAACTAGAAGCTGAGAAGAGTAGTATATATAGGAGTAGCTTTGAATTGTAAAGAGTTCTGGAAGCTGTGGGAAAAAGGAGAACTACTCTCTGTATTTTACTTTCTTTGCAATTTCTAGTTTTATGATGTATTCTCCATCTTTGTTTTCATTTTCAAGAGCTATGAACAACTAAACCCTTTCATTGGGTTAGGGAGCTCTGTTGTAATTTGATGGATCAATACTAATCTTCATTATTCTTCTTCTATCTTTCCTCTTGATTTTACTTGAAAGCTTTCGATCTTCATCCAATTGAGTAGTTATCTTGGAAGAGAAGCTATTCAAACTTGGATCTCTTTTGAACCTTGGAAGAGGAATGAAGAGATCAAGCTAGAAATGCTTTCTCATGCTGGACCAAATTGGGTTTGGATGGGTATGTGACTATAACCCTCTCAATACTTGGTTTGGGAAATGCATGTGGTATAATCAGTGACCATACTTCATCTCTTCTCATGAGTAATTGACTAAGGAATTGGCTATTGACCAAGATTTGAGAGATTGAATTGCAAGAAATTGTAATTCAATCATTAAGATTGCCAAGGAGATCAATGAGTGCATTGATTGAAGAAGAGATGAAAATGAACTTGATCCAGAGAGTTGCAACATCTCCTAAGCCCAATGAAATCCCCATCTCTGATCTTACCCATTCTCTTTAATTTCTGCCATTTACTTTTATGAGCAAATCCCCCATTCCCATTTACAATTCTGCAATTTATTTTCAGTCATTTACTTCCAGTCCTTTAATTCTAGCATTTACTTTTCTGTTATTTACATTCCTGCATTTTATTTCTACAACTCTCAACCAAATCCTGGATTCGCTCAACTAGAACATTCTTCTAATTAAAGTTGCTTGATCATCATCCTATGGGATTCGACTCACTCTATTGTGAGTTTTACTGACGACAACTTCGGTACACTTGCCGAAGGGAGATTGTTGAGAGACAAGTTTTCGTGCATCAAAGTTACAGAGAAAGAAAATAACAAAGAGTTCCAAATACAGCCTCTTTAATTAAATATCTATTTACTACTCTTCTATTTCTATTACTCTTCAAGTTTGATTGGCCTTAACTTAGTGAAGCAGTTAATCTTCATGGCTCAGCTTGCTTGCAGAAATGTGAGTTAGGCATGGTAGGACGTTAGTTAGGACATTAGTGGCGTTAACGTTAAGTGTGAACTTGGGTTCGAAAGCGTTAGTGACGATAACTTTGTCACTAATGTTCCAAACCAGTTGATCACGTTAACTTCAACGTTAGTGGTACTAATGTGACTACTAACGTAGCCTCTTAGCCTTTCGCAAGCGTTATTGGCACATACTTTTACCAATAGCGCTGCTCCTTGTCCCTCTTTCGCACGTTAATGATCCACGTTAGTGTAACTAACGTGGCCCTTAACGTGGCATTCCAAAACTCGAGGGCGTTAGTAACACTTACCTTTCTACTAACGCTTCAAAACGCCCTTCTTCCACGTTAGTGCTTCACGTTAATAGCATTAACGTGACCACAACGTGGGTGTGCTTGCCATCTCCAACGTTAGTGACAAATGTTAGTGTCACTAACATTGGCATAGCATCCCTTGCTCCACATTACCATTTACGTTAGTGGTCTTAACGTGACAGTAACGTAGGCAATCTTGGCCTGATAGCGTTAGTGACAAAGGTGAGTGTCACTAACGTTGGCGATCTCTTCTTATTCCACGTTAGAGTTCATGTTAATTAGATTAACGTGACTCTTAACGTGGCTATGTGTGGCCTTTTGGACGTTAGTGGTGTTTATTTTACCACTAATGTTGGAGCTTCTTTTTCTTCCACGTTAGTTCCCACGTAATATACTAACGTAGCAATAACATGGGTTATGATGGCTTTTGAAGGCGTTTTGGTGTAACTTTACACTAACATTGCAAGCTTGCTCCATTCCACGTTAGTGGACTAACGTGGCTGCTAACATGGCTCTTTTTGCTTCCTTTGTCTGAAATCAACAATAAGGTGCATCAAAGCTTTGTTTCAAGCATGAGTTCATGCATCATCCATTTTATTATTCATTCATGATAATTCTCATGAATCATGCAAAGTTCACAATGTTGCTGATCAAGATGTAACTGTATATTCACCCAAACTTCTTATTTACTGAGAAAATGCATGAATTACCCTAAAATAGTAAAGAAAAAGGTCAGTGAAACTGGCCAAGATGCCTGGCATCACAACACCAAACTTAAAGCTGCTTGTCCCTAAGCAAGTATGAAACATAAGAATGATGGATGAAAGAACAGAGAAACAAGTCTTTATATAGATGTCAAGTTTTGGCCTATGGGTTTCATGCATAGCAACTTAGGTTCATTCCTTTACTGGTTTTCAGGTCCTTATCATGCTCTTGAATACTCGCTTGATTACATCCTATGAGATCTTATTCATTGATCTTCCCTTCTCTCGGGTTTATTGCATTTAGGCTAAGTGCTTTGTGAGGGGCGACTCTTTAGATAAGCTTTCAGCACACTCCGAACCAGTTGGTTCAAGTGCTGGTGTTGAAACACGCCCTTAAGA